>NC_080054.1:10897764-10962764 GCF_026212465.1 Amaranthus tricolor
CTCACCAAATCCCGCATTGTTCTGGCGTGCGGGATTGAGCCACTTATATGGGTGGCTTCAGCTTTCTCTCTACATTCGCGTCGATTGGAGGAATTTCTAGCCGAAACGGCTTTATTATCTGGCGTTCCCAATCAGCCTTTCATCGCCCCTAGGTCTCATTATCGATGCAAGGAGGTTTAAAATCAGGCTTGTTTTTCAACGTCCTGCGCCATTTGAAAATCATATCCGCATAGCTTTGCGGCTTTTTCCTCCCATGACCTTCGAACGAAATGTTCGAGGCAAGGGTCCCATTTGTATTGCTTCTAAATACATAAATGTTTCATCAAATAAAAAAATTAAAATAATTTCTATATAAAAAGTCTAAAAATAAACAACTAAATAATAATTTTACCTTAAATTCATTAAAATAAAAATCTTTGGTGGGTTTGGTCACAACCCTTCCAACTACTACCTTCGACATCTTGTCTATAATTTAAGGTAGCCCTTATTTGTGATGCAATGGTATTCCCGGATATCGGATTAAATCATACAATAATTAACAAAATTAGATTACAATGAAATTTTAATATTGAAAAAATATTAATGATAATAAGATTATAAAAATATTTATTTGTTTATGGTTGGTAGCCATGGAAGATTCAGACGAGGATCGTCTCCATCGTCCTCTTCCGTATTATGTATGGAATCACATGGAGTATTTTCACTACTCCCATGAACTCGGTTACTGTTGTCTTCGTCGCTATTGTTGTCGTTGCTAGTCGACAAATTATTCAAGAAGGTGTCGCTAGCCCAATCATTAGGGTCGCTGCTTATTTTGCCTATAATATTTATTTCAAACCCTAATATTATTTTCAACTAAAATTAATCTCATCTATACCATAAAATGTCCCAATTTTATCTACGTAATGAATTTTATCATCCTAACTAAACATTACTATGTATAGTATTAAAGTAATTCGAAAATTACATTTAAAAACAATAAAAAAAAACTGTTTTTATTAACATATTCAGCTCTTGTATTAGTGGTTGAAGATATAAGTCAATGTTGTGCTTTGGATTATTCGGCCCAGGGACAATCACGGTCAAAAACATATAAGGCTTCTTCATGCACATCCATGGCGGAACATTGTATGGTGTGACAATGACAGGCCACGATAAATACTATTGACTGGAACTTCCAAAGGGGTTAAAACCATCTGTACACAGACCAAGCCGCACATTTCGAGTCTCCATTGCAAAGTCTGGATGCATGTCGTTAAATGTCAACCACGCTTCAGCATCGGACGGATGTATCATCTCTCCATATTTAGTGCGGTGCGCTGCATGCCACCTCATATGCCTAGCTGTTGCCTCTGAAGCATACAATCTTTGTAATCTGGGGCCCTGGGGGAGGGGAAATAATGAAATTGTTTCCGCGAAACTTTATCGCCTTTACTGCTTCATCTCCATCTAGAAGTTTCACAAATATAATAGCAAGTTGCATTCGCTTTATTCCCCCAATATATCATACATCCATTAGGACAACAATCTATCTTCTCAACGTGTAATCCAAGGGCAGCTATTTATTTTTTTGTTTCAAATAAGTTGTTTACCATCGTATTCTGTTCTGGTAACACTTCGTTCACAATAGCAGAAATATCGTCGTAACACCTCTTAGTGAGACGATGGTCTGTCTACAGGTTTGTAAGTCGACCAATAATAAATATCTTGGTGTGATTTTTACAACCTTCAAATAATGGACTATTTACAGAATTTAACATTTCAAAGACAAAATATAACATTTCAAAGAACTGTCGACACTGAGGGTTTAAATATTCGTCAATGTGTACCGGTGGTTCATTAACTACTGACACTACATCATACTGGGAGGGAAGGAACTGATGGTAAGTGTCTGGAAATACACTAGCTACTGCATCATGCACCATCTGTGAGTATGGATTTGGATTGTGTGACGATTGCTCTCCCACTACCGCTACAACATCAGATGTTGTTCTTGTCTCTGTATTTTGATGATATTCCCACTCATAGTAATTTTCGACAAACCCCCTTCTCATTAGATGTTCTCTTATTTTATCTGCTTCCTTATAACAACAATTTTTAGACTTTTTACAAGGACATCTAATCTCAGAAATCATGCTTTTTGTACGAGAAATATCTAAAAAACTCTTCCAACCCTCTCATCTATCTTAAACTAAACTTTCCATTTTTTCGTCGGTTGTACATCCAACTTCTTTCTTGCCTAAAAATCATTTTTAACACCTATGTATAATATAATAATATTATATTATTATTATTATTATTATTATTATTATTATTATTATTATTATTATTATTATTATTATTATTATTATTATTATTAAATTTTTGGCCAGAATAAAGGACTATACTACCTATAAATTGCAATCCTTTCCAACTTAATTGCATTAGTATAGAAAACAAGGTCCACCATCAATGAAGGGTTTCCCTTGCCCACACTTCATGTGCATTAAAGCTGAGAGGACCCACATTCCCTATTGTAGCACTTTATTATTATTATTATTATTATTATTATTATTAGTTAAATACCCGTGTAAAATACGAATACTTAAATACTTATATGAACAATGATATTATTTTATAAAATTAATTCATTGACAACATACACTTAATTATTAATCTTTGTACTGTTATGATATAATCATAATCAAAGTGAATAAATAATTTATAATACAACAATATCAAAACAACACTTATAATAATTATTGAAAATTGAGACATAAAATTTAAAAGTCTTTAACGATACGAATATAGTTGAAAAAATAGTCTTTAATTTTCTTTATGATGTGAGATAACAAAAAATTATAGGTTTACATAAGGAAATATAGTGTATCAATATAGATCACATATATTTACATCCAATCAACAAATATTACAATGTGTTAACTCTTTCCTTAAATATGAAGTTAAGTATCAAATATCAATTAATCACAAGCTGTTTTTTATTAGTATATATTTTATGGATTATTGATTTATTGATTATTAAGTATTGATTTTTTTATTAGTTTTATGATTTTACCGTAATCACCCTCAATAAAGTAAATATTTCCTCTCCCAACCACACAAACCAAATGACAATGAATCAAATCAGTCAAATATTAATCCTATCAACTATCAGATTTATAACCCTAATCATATTAAAACAAATCCACTCAAAATCATGTACAAACATTATCAGCCTTTCCAAATCAAATCCTACTTTTCATTCAATTATATTAAATACTCAATGCCAACTTAAGCCATCGTAGTAACTCAAAATTAGATATGGCAATTCAGTTCGAATTCGACCGTAGTCGTATTCGATCTGAGGAAAATAATTTGATTTGAATCCGAGGAAAAAGTTATCCGACTCCGACTCCAACTTTACGATCCGAGTCCGAGTTAGAGACGGACCGAAGTTGGAACTTATTAAAAATCAGACACTCTAACCCGACTCCGACTCTGAAGGAAATCTATCTTTGAATTTGACTTTTACCCTAATTATTTTGTTTCCTTTAGAACTCTAGACATGACTATTTCAAGCTCTCTCTCATACTAATTGTAATTTTCGATTTGAATAACTACTTGGTATTTTTATTTAGATTAATCTATCAGAATAAAAAAAATAAGATAAAGAGAAATAAAATACGCCAAATTAAAAAGCGATAAAATTTTGTTACATTGTAGTTGTAGGACTATTTCTCTTGTTAAACTTGAATTCAAAGTACATATATTTTTGTTAAATTTTTTAGAAAAATGTATTTTGTTAATTTTTTACGCTTTAAATTCATTAGTACAATATCACAACGATTAAGGTTGATAATAATCCGACTCCGCATCCGACTCCGTCCGAGTTGGGGTAAAATTGGAGTTCATATAATCTGACTCCGAGTGGAGGTGGACATAAAAACAAAGTCTGACTATTATCCGGATCAAAATTGGAGTATGTATAATCCAAGCCGAGTCCGACCCATTGCCATCCCTACTCAAAATCATCAAAACAAACATAAACATAAAAAGAGCACAACATAATAAGGAATCAAAAACTTGATAATCAGTATGAATTTTAAATGGATTACAATGTTGTACAAAAAAAAAAACAAATGTAGTAGTAATAAAAACCATTACAAAGCTCCTCTTGTTTACATTACTGAAGATGTTTATCTTAGTTAGGGGATATTTTGAGCATGCTCAACATTTTCGAATGGATAGAGATTCAAAATTTGGGGACCTCAATACTAAATTATGTAGTATCCCAAAACTTTTAAATGTTTTAAAATACAAAATTGTTAAAAGATTTTAAAATTTGCACAAGATTTTTAAAGAATTTATCAATTTTTATTCTGCCTTGGTCCTAACAGTGGTATTCCATGAGGCAACCATCCCGGTATATTCAGGATTTCATTAGTTTAGAATTGGCTTTTTTTTTGGAAATAAGCAAAAAATAAATCTAAAAATAAATTATAATTTTAGATAACAAACCCTATAATAAAAAAATTAATAAAACAAGATAAAAAAAAAATTTCCTAACTTTATTGAAAAAAGGACTAAGAAATTTGAAGAGACCAAGTTGTTTGGAGAATTGTACTCTTAATGGAAATGTAAATGAAAATTTAATTATTATAAATAAAAAGAAAAAAAGAGAAAAGTCTTATAAAGCTTTTTATGGGTAATAAATAACACGTGGCTTAAGTTTTTATTGTATTATTAGAAGTTATTATTATTATTATTATTTTTATTTTTATTATTATTATAACTATTTTTTGATGAATAAAATATTATTTTAGAAAAAATCACAATATAAAATTCGGGCACATTCCAAGATAGCAAAACATAAAACGATACACCATAACACGAAAATTATTAGCCTATTCAACAACGTATGAAGACAAGAAAGTAAACATGAGCCTCAACAAAGTTAAGTACTTTAGCCAACATGTAACCTCATAGCACAATAATACACAACAATCGGCAGCAGACCACGCTTAGAGAGCAGCAAGCCAACAACCCAACAAACGAAATTCGGCAGCAACAACTTAAAAAGTAAAAATTATCATCATACCAGCAGGGTTTATTGTCACCAATCAGGTAGCAGTTATGATCAGTCGACAAAGTAGTTTTCCTTATACCTAATAAAGAAACTCAAGTCAAGCACATGGTAAAAAAAGATTTTACATATACTAATCAACTCATTGTAATAAAAAAAAGAAGTAAAAATTATAACATATAAAATATAATTATAATATATTAACTCATTGAGTTTACCTTCATAAATGAATTGTGTTTCCTTTGACTAGAATGAAAACCTTGTTCATCCTCATCATCTTTATCACCCTCAGAAAAAAAAGGTTTGAGGTTTTTAGCAAAAATAAAATAAAATAAAATAAATAAAAATAAAAAAATCAATTGTAATCCTATTTTACTCATCAAAAGGCTGTGCCAGATTTCATTGATAAACATTTGAACACAAAGAGTTATGATAGGGAGAGTCGTCATCATCATACCCATGCCCCTTATAAGAAACTATGATCAGGATTTAAGGAGGAAAGATTGACGATAACTAATACTTATAAAGAAGAGTGCGGTCAAAGAGTCCCTTGATTCAAGTAAGATCTTCAAAGAGCGTCAGAACCTGCAACAACTCGAAAAGTTTGCAACTTAGACACACGATGACCTTTAACAACAAATCAAAAATAGAAATAGGAATAAGATGCACATAAAGAAAAAAATAAAAAAATAAAATAAAATTAAAATAAGAAAAGAAATGTAAAAATATAATAGGGAGAGTATTAGTCAAAAATTTGAATATGACTTAACATCTATGTTTACCCATTCATAAGCATACTTCATAAAAATTCATTTAAGACTATCCAGTCCAGTGATTTTTATGACTTAACAAAATTTGAATATGACTTAACATCCACTATTTTATCTAGGTTTCATTAATTTCTAATTAATTTATCTACCTCTCTGACAATCAAATTCCTTTAATCTTCTACCTAACTAACTTTGTTCTCCTACTATAAAATTTATTTACCCCTTAAATATTGACCCTCAATCTAAACGGGGCCATAGAAGTAAGAAAATTTCAATGTTTTCTAATCCAAAATCATGCTCAAAATCGAATTGTTCTAGCAATAAAAAAAACTACCTATTCTATACCCCCTTTTACAAAAAACTACCTATTCAAATTTCTTTTGCGAAAAACTACCTTAACCGTCAAGTTTTGGTTTGACCAAACAAGTTTTTTGCACGTGATGTTATAATTGCACTTAAGTGACGATTGCTTCACTCTCCATAGCTTATTCCTTTCATTCTATTTGCTTCTCATTGTTCATGGCGTTAACCTATGCATGCAACAATTTATTCAAGGTGAAGATTTAGCATTTACTCTTCTAATCTATTGATAAGTTAATTGTTCTTCATCGATTGCATTAAACCAACAATGTATAATTTCTTCTTCTCTTTGCTGCATGGATATGTATAATAATCTGCTTCTCACATTTTCTTACTCCTTTAAATTATTTGATTTTATCAATCTACTAACATAACGAAGATTAGATTTTTTTTTATCAATCTAAACACAAGTTCATCTTTAATTTGTTAATAATGGCTAAAAAGAGGAGAGTGGTGAAGAGAATTACATTTGATTTTAAATGGGTAACTAAATACGGGTATTTTCTTCATTAAATTTCTTGATTGTTTGTTATGATTTATTTGATTGACCTTGTCTTTAATCTTGATTTTTTAATTTTTGCTTCTTTTGTGTGCTTAATTGTAGAATCTATGAGATAATTGTAGAATCTTGATTTAACCTATGAGATAATGAATCCAATCAATATTAGATGGTTTTGATGATTTTTTTGTGAATATGAATTACAAGACAAAGTATAGACAATTAGATTCATCTATCCAAATAAACCTACTCAGCCCCTCAATTTGGTATCCAATTCAAAAAACTTGTATGTCTTGAACCTCCTTTCAGGATTCTCCTTGGTCCACAAAGTTTTCTTTGCAAAAGGAGCACCATAACCACACTTATCGACCTTCCATTTTCCCATTGAAGAATATGAGGGCATGGTTTGAATGCAATAAATAAGGAAGAAGATGTAAGAGTTAGGTAATCATAGGGGATGAAATCTACTTCAAAATATGGAAAATGGACTTAATTAATAAGGGAAGGGAAAAGAGAAAAGAACAGGAAATTGGAAGGAAAATAGAACAAATACAAAGGGAAAGGTAGATTTAGTAACATCACGTGAGAAAAACGTGCTTGGTCAAAAAAAAATTTAAAGGTCAACAATCGGATTCTGTCACGTGGTAGAGTTTTGCATACGTTTGGGTCATATAAGGTAGTTTTTCACAAAAAAAATTAGAACAAGTAGCTTTTGTTACAAAAGGTGGTATAGAAATGATAGTTTTATTTTATTTTATATATATATATATATATATATATATATATATATATATATATATATATATATATATATATATATATATATATATATATATATATATAATTTTCTGCAATTTTAATGTATTTTTTGAATAAACCATATGTATTTCATTTTTTCAAATTTGATGTAATATTTATCGTTTTTTATGAACATTATAACTAATGTTAAGTATTATTCTAAACATTATCACTAATGTTAATTACGTATCGAGACTGTCGCTCCTACTACAAATGGTCTAATTAAATACATCATTCCCTTTTTAATCCATTGAGTATTATGACTTATCTCTAACCATTCAATCACTCGACTGAGTCGTTGCCCAACGGAACGAGTTGCTTCAGTAATCTGTTTGGTAGAGTACACAAGGGACAGCTAATCCCAAGGCAACTACCGACCAAGACGTTGCTCGATATCTTAACGGGTCGTTGAAGTTAAGAGTATGCATACCCCCATGGTGGCCCTTATTAGGATTGCGCCAATGGAGACCAAATTACCCTATTAGGTACCAATTTTCGATTTTCCTTATTAGGAATATCCTTTTCACAACTCTATTGGGTATTCCAAACCAATTCCTTAAAATAAGTTTTTATTAATTTTTAAATTAGTTATTTGTGACAAACCTAACCAGATGACGCTATATTGTATTTGTAAAGTTATTTAACTAGGAATGTAAAAATGAAATAATAACATGTATTTAAAATGGAGGAAGCATAAAGTATGAATTATGTACTATAGGCGACAATAAAATAGCACATATACTATGAAATAGAAAATAAAAATGAGACTTCTTTGTTTATATTTATGGGGATTAACAAGGCACATGCAATTTCCTTGCTCACATTTACTTTTGAAGAGCAGTAGTATTATAATGTCACAAACTTTCATTTAATAATACTTTAACATGTTTGTTCATATTAGGTTTAATGTAGATAAAATTTGAATAACTTTCTAGGGTATAGCTATGTAAATCAAAGGTAATATGGAAAGAAAGTCTACTTTCTATTTTGCCTCTCATACGATTTGTTGGCTGCTAATTTTGTGACTTTTACGATAGAGTAAACACAACGTAACACGGCGTACTTCTTGACAAGGATGATAGATTAAAAGGTAGAGCTTGAGAGATTAAAAAAGAGTACAAGAAAGACCGAAGATTTCTTAAAGGATATGATTGGAAAACTATACTCCCTCCGAACCATTATAGATGTCCCATTTGCTTGGGCACGGTTAATAAGGGTGATGTGGGGTCCATTAAAAAGGTGGTAGTTGGGTATTTTTAAGTAATGGGATTAATTGTTAATGATTCCCTCCTTTTGCTTAATAAAGTAGATAGAATGAATTTTGGAGGGAAAATTGGGTTTCACATTGTTTGGGAATTAATTGACATTAATACATTTCCGAAATTGTTATAATTAACCAACCATTAAACTACTTAATTTAAATTACAAAAAATTACATCAAATAAATTACAAAAACCATCAAAATCATAAAATAAACTAAGTCTTCAATTCTTCCTTGATTTCTTCAACGTTGTTTGAACTGCAATCGAAAACGAGCAACCCTCTCGCCACATGCGCATGCGGATATTAAATCTTTCGTTGACTTCAGATTTATAAAAAACAAAAAACACGGTATGCATTTAGTGTTCAAAATGAATTAAATAACTACAAAATAAACTGATGAAAAGAAGCCATCAATGAAACTGGAAGAAAAATACATTGATGAAAAGAAGCCGTCAATCCAGAGAGTTGACAATTAGTTTTGGTGGAATGGCGCCAAACTAAAAAATAATTGTGCATGTACAACACCTCAAAACACTAAGAATCAGTGCATCTATATAAGACAGCATTAAATAAAGAAATCAGCACCTCCAATTAATTTCGACAAACCCACATTGAAGTACATAGAATGGTTATAAAAAAAAGAGCTAGATAATTTTAGTAAGACTCAAATAATGCATGAGCTTTGAATGTCATTAAACAGTAAAGGGAAGCTAGCATACGGGTTCATCAATGAAATTGCCAAGAAGTACGATGTGCATAGGAGGACAATCAGAAGGATATGGAGACAGATTCGGGATCAAAAAAATAATCAAGTTCCAATTAATGTCAACAACAAGAAGAAAGGCAGCAAAGGAAGGCCATCCATCCCCTTTGATGAAAACAAATTAAAATCAATTGAAAAAGTGAAGAAGACAACTTTAAGAGCACTGTCAAGGGCCATAGGAGTTAGCCAAACCACAATCTACAGATGGAAAACAAAAAAGTACTTTCGAAAGCACACCAACGCCATCAAACCGTTACTTACAGACAAAAATAAACTCAACAGGTTGATTTTTTGTCTTAGTAGTTGCATTTTAGATGAGCAAACAAGCAACTTCACATTTAATGATATGTCAAATGTAGTGCACATGGATGAAAAGTTGTTTTATATTACAAGGACACAACAAACATTTTATCTAACTCAAGATGAAATAGAGCCACATAGAGAAATCCAATCTAAAAGATTTGTCCCCAAGATCATGTTTATGTGTGCCGTTGCAAGACCAATCTTTTCTAGTGAAGGTGAGATGATTTTTGATGGAAAGATAGGCATATTTCCTTTTACACATGAAGTGGCAGCACAAAGGAGTTCAAAAAACAGGAAGAGAGGAGAGCCAGAGACCAAACCAATACAATCAATCACTAAAGATCACACAAGAGACATGATTGTGCACAAGATACTACCAGCAATTAGAAGTAAATGGCCACCACATTTAAGCAAAACAATTTTCATTCAACAAGACAATGCTAAACCACACATTTTAGATGATGATGAAGTGTTTAGAGAGGTGGCCACACTTGATGGATTTAGCTTCCACTTAGTGCAACAACCTCCTAACTCACCAGATATGAATGAGTTTGACTTAGGGTTCTTTAGGTCAATACAATCGTTACAACATCAAAAATCAGCATACAACTATGCACAATTAGTAAACGTAGTGACTATAGCATTTGACAATCTGAAACCAAATGCACTGAAAAATGTATGGATCACACTACAAGCATGTAAAATTGAGGTTATTAAGAAACTAGGTGGTATAGATTATGACATTCCACACATGAGCAAATCAAAACTTGAAAGGGAAAGGAGACTCCCACATTGTTTGGGGGTACAACAGGAAACCATTTACGAGGTAGTAAGATGTCTGGACACAAAGGTGGATGAAACTACATCTGAGGTTATTTTATTTTACTTGGGGATCAAAGACGAAGCCGTTTTCCATCAACATCATTTAACAACAGCAACCACAGAAGCAGCAGCAGATATTTCAACAACAAATGAAGCAATAGCACCAACAAAAGAAACAACAGTACCAACACCAATTCCATGTACATTAACAGAAGCAGCAACAGATATTCCAGCAACAAATGAAGCAACAACACCAACAAAAGAAACAAGTACATTAACAGAAGCAGCACCAGCATGAACACCAGTAACATGTAAATAGTACACACATGAGTATACTTTTGGGTTACCTTTTGTACTCACTTTTGGGTTACATTGTTAGGTAAATGTTTAGGTCTAAACACGATGTAGACATTAAATCATGAAGTTGTTTAGCCGTAAACATTTAGAAGGAAATGTCATATAACAATTTATTGATGGCTTCAAAAACAAAATGAAAACAAATTCATCTCAGAAAACAAATTGAACTCATCACAGATAACCAAAATCCCATACTAATTGCCTCCTACATCTGGTAAGAACATAGCCCCCTAAACATAATGTTTGGTGGCTTATGAACTGAAAACCCTAGATTGGTAGCAAAATGAATGGTTTTATGGATTTTGTAGCTATAATCAATTGTTTACCCTCAAAAAAAATCATAGGGCAACAAAAACAGAACACGAACATAGACATGTATACCATACAAACCACATAAACAAAATTATCATTAGTCATAGAGGAAAGATGTATCCATACGCGAAAATGGGCCTCGAACATCTATATCAGACAGCAATTCATCATCATCCAATGATTCTTCATCTAAGGAAGGGAACAAGTTCTCAATGTATAGATCTTGAAGATCCAGTTGTAAATCAACCATGCCTTGTATTTCTTCATCTTCAGAAGTTATATTTCTTTCCCATTAAGGATCCGTCTCAACAGAAGTCGTAGAAGATAGAGGTAGGCGATTGTAGAAATCGAACCATGGGTTAGGAGATCCAATCGTAGGATCACTTTCTTGGGACGAAGAAAACCAAGAAAGACAAGACCTTGGTGACGCCATGTTCGAAAAACCCAGGTAAGTAAAGAACAAACCCAGATTTAAAAAACCCCTAAAATTATTAGGGTTTCAAAGAAGACGAAAATGGTGGAAAAAAAAATGAAGATGAAGATAATAAACCGTAAACAGTAAGAATGGGGATGAAGATGAAGATCATTGAAGAAGATGAAGAAAAATACAGACGTTGAGGATGAAGATGAGAGAGAGGGAGAGATAGGGTTTCAGTAGAGTAAATAGGAGAATTAAAAAAAGGGAAGAAATGATTAAGATTATTGATGTGGGGTTATATTGTTAATTATTTTGGTTTAGTAGGGTTTACGGGGGTAAATTCGTAATTACGTGTGTGAACTAAGGGTATTTAAGTAAAAAAAATATTGACAAATATAGAAATGGGACAACTAAAAAGACTTTGCCAACTAAGAAAATGGGACATCTAAAATGGTTTGGAGGGAGTATGAATAATCAAGACTTAATAATTGAGCTGGCCTGATACAAAATTAGAATGAATAGAAAAGAAATAATAGTATTACATTGAATAATACAAGTTGTTGGAGTAAAGAGCATAATACTCTTTTTGAATACAACTTAGAATTATTAATTTCATACAACATAAACTTAGCATTACTAAAATAGAAGAAAACAATTAATAATGAAATTGATTAAGGATATGATTGATTTTCAGGGCAGGCTGAAAACATTGATTATCCTTGGATTATTTGATTAAACATAAACAATATATTAGCGATTACTGAATTAGAAAAACATTATCAGATCATTGATTAGAACGAGGCAAGATTCTTCCTAAACCAGTCCAGTAGCTCTTGATTTTTGCCAAGTTCTCTAGTTTCTCAGTAGCGGTGCCAGGTGTGTAGGTGACACGAGCATAGGTATCTCCTTTAAAAAAGTATACCGAATTCGGATAAGTATCATGATCCAAAGAAAAGACACCATCTATGCCATTTTCAAAGATAGTCCCTCTTTAAGTCACCTAGTTTTGGCGTATGGGGCTACTGTTAAACAGTTTTCCAGCACCCTCATAGAAGATACGAGCATACTTATCTCCCTTAAATAGGTAAACTTCATAAGGACGTGATGTCTCAAATGCAGCATCCAACCCATTCGCAAAAACAGTACCCTTCAAATAAGGGAATACCTCTTCAATTGGGGAAGGCCCTACCAGGAGCTTGTTCTTTGGGATTTTTAGACCGTAAGACCATTTGGCACAAAGGTTATCGGAGAAGATAAATGCAACTCCTTCTTTAGAAGGGAAAGTACAATCTATTCCTTTATCTCCAAAAATTGTGCCCTTAAGAGATGAATATTGATTCACTTTGGCTGGTCCATATAATATTGTGTCATTATATGTACCTGGATTCACTTCTTCAATGATATATTCCTTCTTCATGAATATATAAGCTTGGTTTTTGTGTCATGATCTGAAAGCAGCGGTTACAAAAATAGGGCTTGACATTTTCCTTACAAGTTAAGTTGGTTAGATTCAAATTCCAGCACGGGGGTTAGAAAGCAATGCATGGTTAGTTTTTCCATTGGGTCTTATCATGATACTCAATTGTGTGATGTTGTTTCCATGGATGCTTGTCATATTTTACTTGGTAGACCTTGGAAAAGTGATAGAAAATCACATTGTTGAAATACACGAAGATGGTCCAATGCAACAAGAGGGGGGGTGAATTGTTGTGTATCAAGCTTTACTTCGTTTTTCTTCTGATTTGCGGAATTTTAACAAACAAAATAAAGCTTAAACTTAAAAAGCAAAAGATAAAAAGGAGACAAAGATTTTACGTGGAAACCTTCTTGGCCTAATAAGAAGGAAAACCACGACCCCCCGGGATTTCAAAATTTTCACTATGTTTTAGGCAATCAAATACAATTACATAAAACAGTTTGCTTCACTTGAAGCTTCTCTACTCTAGGCCTAATTCTCTTTCTCTACTTTCTCCTTCTCTTTCTCTTCTCACGTTTCACTTCTCTATTCCTTTAGACTTCTCATAAGTCTAATTACAACAAAACACTCAATAACCCTTACAAGGCAATTTCTCAAGAGGATAAAAATTAAAATAATTACTTAAGAAAAATATAATAAATTAATTGGCATTTAAAAACATAAAATATTTTTCTTAAATGATCTCCCTTTAATGGACACTCTTGGATGGATATTCGGTTTGAGCATAGTCCCTCCTATTTATAGTGGGAACAACCAGCAGTTACCTTAGACACACCTCCCACTATCATCCACGTTCTCAAAACAAAAGGTAGTGGAATTGTCAATAAATGTCCGGCTGTAATTTGCTCAAAGAGAAAAGCGGTTTCCTCAAGCTAAAAATAGCATAGGAATTAAAACCACAAGATCCTAAAAAATAGGAGATTTTAATCTTAAGAAGAAAAAGTGTTAGGCTATTTTTAGATAACCTAAAAATAGTTTAGCCAATTAACTTACTAATTAATTTAAGCAACTAATTTAAGATTTAACCGTTTACATCAACTAAAACCAGAATAATAAAATAACTGCAATTTTCTAGTCGATGTTTTTCTCCAGACCTGCAACGTAGGAACAGCGTACTGTCTCCAGCTTCAACTTCTGTTAGATTGTTCATTTTAGGAACAGTAGACCGTCTGTCAACCTTTAACTTCCTAAGCACTTATCTAACTTCATGAATATTTAAGACACGTACAACTTCCACGAACCAAGTCATAGGCTTCATCAACGATTTCAACAAAATCGGATATTCACCTACAAAACAATCTGTAAAACATGTTTGTTTATTTAAAAGTGAAGTCATCATCAAAACCTTAAAAGCCAACAAATTCCCCCTTTTTGATGATGACAAACTTTATAAACAAACTTAAGTATAGTAGAGTAAAACAAATGTTGAAGAGCATGTTAGAGATTAAAACAACTCTTCTTAACTTAGTAAATATAATTTACTAAGAATATCATGAACCAACTTACTCTATAAAAACATAATATCAAATATGTTTTAAAATTTTCAAAAAAAAATAATTAAACTAAAACAAAAATTGACTAAAACATAAATTATTAAGTATTTTCAAGAGAAACAAAGAAACAACTTTAAAACAATTAATCAAAATATCCATAAGAACTTAATTGATCAGATTCTAAGCTATCATAACACAGCACATTAACTTCCATAAAAAGCAATATAAATCAATCAAGATATGTACTGTGTATTCACAGCTCTTCTTAAGTTTGTGCATAATCTTCCCCCTTTTGTCATCAATAAAAAAGAATATGGGGTTATCAAACCTCAGCACAAACCATATAGATTTGTCAGTGATGAAAGCAAGAAACAATAATGAAAGTAAGCACCATAAAAGCAATCAAATCTGCATAGTGTTAGTCATCACAGACCAGAAATAAAAACAAAAGAAAGAAATGTAGCAGTTGTTCAAATACAAACTTGTACCCTAGATGGTACAAAGAAAAGTGAAATTGTTTGATTAGCGTTACAGCCAACAAATCATTAAAAACATGGGAAGAGGAATTAGGGAGCAGTCTCTTCTTCATCGATGAACTCAGTCTGTACTTCCACTGTGTCCAGCTTGGCACCAAGACGGCTCTCCATCTGGTTAAGCTGATCAACAATTGAAGCAAGTGAGACTCGAACTTCGTCTTGAAAAGCAGTGAAATGAGACTGTAGGTCAAGGAGCTTGGCGAGAATGAGGTTTGAAGAAGCTGCAGGAACAGAATCAGGGTTAGCACAACCATTACCTAGTGAAGACTGAGATGGTGGTGGTGTAAAGTGAATAGGTGATTGAGGTGGTGATGGATTGTGATGTGGTGGTGATGGAGTGTGATGTGGTGATGATGTGGTTGGCTTGGGAGAGGGAGGTTTATTGGATGTAGACTCAGGCATGGTCTCAAATGTGGTATCATCAACCATTGTAGCCTTACGTTTCGAGGCTAACCTCCTACTCTTCCTCTGAATAGATTTAGCCTTTCTCCTCAATGCTATCATAGTCTCTTCATCACATGAATCATTACAGAGATTGTGATAAGCATCTACTCCTTCCTGTTCTGCTTCCCCCTTACTAGCTTCTCCATCCTGTTCCCCTTTTTCTTCTGTTTCAATATTATCAGTGGGAACAGGTCCTTGCTCCTTTTCCTCTTTTTCTTCCTGTTCTTCTTCCCTTAATTTTTCTTCTTCTTTTTCAACCTCTTCTTCTTCAGAACCAACTTCAACTTCCTCCTCTAAATAATGTATTAACATCCCTTCATCAGTTAATTTTATGTGCAAATTTTGTAAGCACTTTGTACCTATCTTCATGTTGGGTCCCATTGGGAACTCCAACCCTTCCAAAGGGACATCTAATTTTTTGAAAATCCAGGCCAGCAATCCTCCATAACCAACAAAATTTTTCTTCTCAATACAATCAGACAAATGAGATATCATCAAAGATGGAAAATTTATCTTTATGTGATTAGCCATGCAGTAAATCAATGTAGCATCACGTAAACTTACTTCACTCCTTTTGGAGTTTCTTGGAAAAATAAATCTTTCTGCAATATTGTACAGTAATTTATGCAGAGGATTCAAAATGTTATGGCTTATTTTCCCTCTTCTTTGTTCAATCCCTAAAAATTTTAAAACCGTTTTTTCATTTATCCCAGAAAATACTATTTTTGAACCAACGTAGTAAGTATCAAACCCAACATTAGGAACATTAAACCATTCCCCCAGCAATGCACTATTAAATTCTATTTTGATGTTCTTGATGGTACTAGAACACATCCCACAATCATTTGAGAAATTTGAAATAAATTCTCGCATAAGATTTGGAAAAATGGAATTGCAACTAAAATTTGACATCAAAACTTCCCATTCTTGATGTTGCAAAATGTCATGCAGTTGAGGAAAATGGGTAGAGTCATACCAGTATTTGTCGAGTCCGAAACCAACAGACATTTCTTTTGAGATTTCTTCAGCACTATCAGGGTCACTATGCTTCGAACGTTTGACTACTTTGGAGGATGAACCACTTGAAATCTTGCGTTTGGTACTGGTAGGTTCAGTAGTATGTTTGGGTGATTCTTTTGTGGTTTCTGTGGTTGTGGGTGGTGCAGCATCCAGTAATGGTGGAGGATGAACCACTTTTAGAGGTTGTGGCTGGGTATGTGTACGGGATTTAGGGGTTTTCTTGCTTGATTTTGAAGATCTTGGGGTTTTCATTTTGAATTTTTTGAAAAGATAGAGAGAAGAGAAGGAGAACGGTTTCTTGAAGAAGAATTGAAAAAGCGTGAGTAATGTGAGTAGCGAGAGTACTTTTGAAAAGGTTGAGAGTTTATTACAGGGTTGAAGTGACGGTTACCTTAAGTCCCATCTCATCAATGCCATCATCATTACTTGTGATTTGGAAGGATTTTGAAGAAAATAAAAACCGTTTCCCAATTTTT
This sequence comes from Amaranthus tricolor, assembly GCF_026212465.1. Lineage (NCBI taxonomy): Eukaryota > Viridiplantae > Streptophyta > Magnoliopsida > Caryophyllales > Amaranthaceae > Amaranthus > Amaranthus tricolor. Next base: position 10,914,938 of record NC_080054.1, read on the forward strand.
TTTATTTATTTATGTTGACTATATATAAAAAAAATGAAGAACAAAATTATGAAATATTAAATTAAAAAAATGAATTATGATATTGTAAAATATTATATGAAGAGAATAACGAACATACTGCTTTGGTCTGATAAACTTAACAACATACAAACGAGAAGACATTCATAGTACAAACTTTATTAAGTGTTTACCTGATTCATTCAATAATTGATTCTCAATCAAGATATTGAGGTTGATTCCTGACCTTTTTCATTCTCATGATGCTTCATTGGGAATTTCATGCAACCAACTTTAGTGGAGCTTGATCATACATCTTTTTATATTGTTCCCTTCGAAGTGGTTTTGTCAGAATATCTGCAACTTGTTCATTTGTATTAACATGCTTTAATATAATATTTTTGTTTTCTACATTATCCTTAAGAAAGTGATGTTTAATATGTATGTGTTTAGCTCGTGAGTGATGCACTGGATCTTTAGATATACATATGGCACTGGTATTATCACAATAAATAGGAATGCATTCAATTTTAATACCAAAATCTCTTAGTTGCTGTTTTATCCAAAGCATTTGGGAACAGCAGGCTGCTGCTGCTACGTATTCAGCTTCGGATGTGGATAATGCAACCGTGTTTTTTTTCTTGGAACTCCATGAAACTAAACATGAACCAAGAAATCATACCTGACGTGTTTTTTCTATTAATTAGATCACCTGCATAATCTGCATCACTAAAGTCTTTTAAATTATAAACATCACTTTTAGGATAAAATAGGGACAAGTCGTCTATTGCCTTCAAATATCTCAAAATCCGTTTTACTGCAGTGAGATGTGATTCTTTGGGGTTGGACTGAAATCTAGCACATAAAGCAACACTAAATGAAATATCGGGTCTACTTGCCGTTAGATATAATAGGGAACCTATCATATGCCTCGATACATTGTTTGATCTATGTTAGTTCCTTTTAGGTCTTCATCTAATCTAACATTTGTAGCCATGGGTGTATGGTTGGTTTTAGCGTTGTTTAGCCCATACTTCTTAAGAAGTTCTTTTATGTATTTTTATTGATGAATAAAAATACCATTTTCAGTTTGTTTAATTTGCAAACCAAGAAAGAAATTTAATTCTCCCATCATGCTCATTTCAAATTCTGTGCCCATAAGGTTGGCAAATTCTTTACATAACAAATCATTGGTCGCACCGAAAATAATATCATCAACATAAATTTGAACAACTAAAATATCATAACCTTTATTCTTAAAGAATAAGGTTTTATCAATTTTTCCTCTTACAAAGTTATTTTGAATCAAAAACTTTGATAGTCTTTCATACCATTGCCTAGGAGCTTGCTTCAAGCCATATAAAGCTTTATCAAGCTTGTAGACATGATCAGGACAAGAGGTGTTCTCAAAACCTGGGGGTTGTTCAACAAAAACTTCTTCATCAAGAAAACCATTTAAGAAAGCACATTTCACATCCATTTGATATAACTTAAAGTTCATAAATGCAGCAAAAGAAATTAAAATTCTAATAGCCTCTAACCTTGCTACCGGAGCAAATGTCTCAGTGTAATCAATACCTTCTTGTTGATTGTACCCTTTGACCACGAGTCTTGCTTTGTTTTTTACAATTATTCCATGCTCATCTAGCTTATTCCTAAATACCCATTTCAAACCAATTACCTTCTTGTGTTTTGGTTTGGGTTCCAAGTGCCATACCTTATTTCTTTCAAATTCATTTAATTCATCTTGCATGGCTACTATCCATTCGGAATCCTTTAGAGCTTTTTCGTGATTTTTGGGTTCAAGTGATGATAGAAACGCAAAATGTGCACAAAAGTTTCTCATTTGGGATCTGGTTTGTGTTCCGTTATTCATATCACTTATAATCAGATCAAGAGGATGATAACTTTAATATTTCCAAGGTTTGGGCACAAATTCTCTTGAGGGAACATTAGCATGTTCTGGCTCAACATCTTGATTAGCATTTTGTTCAGCTACTGGATGATTTTGCTCATCTGCGGGAACAGCTGAATTGGGAACAGTTTGCTGGTCCAGTTGTGCTGGCAGTTCCTGAACTTGGTCAGTTTCTTCTTCGTCTTCTTGTATTTGCTGTTCACCTGCTGTTCCTTGATCTTGCACCTTTATTTCTTCATCATCTTCTAAATTTGCAAGACCTATTTTGACATTGTTTATTTCCTGTTCACTTGTTGAAAAGTTAGTTTCATCAAAGATTATGTGAACGGATTCCTCCACGCACATTGTTCTCTTATTATAAACTCTGTAAGCTTTGCTATGTGATGAATAACCGAGAAATACTGTTGCATCACTTCTTTCATCAAATTTACCTATATTTCGTTTTCCATTTACATGAACAAAACATTTGCATCCAAACACACGAAAATAGGAAATATTTGGTTTAACACCTTTAAGCAATTCATAGGGTGTTTTAGAAGTGATTGGTCTTATTAATACACGATTCAAGGTATAGCATGCAGTATTGACGGCCTCAGCCCAAAAATGTCTAGGTGGACCACTAGCAATCAACATAGTCCTAGCCATTTCTTCTAGGCTTCTATTTTTCCTTTCTACCACTCCATTTTGTTGTGGTGTTCTAGGAGCGGAAAAATTATCATTTATACCATGTTCATTACAATAATTCATAATGTTTGAATTTTCAAATTCTTTGCCATGATCTGATCTTATGTGAACAATTAGATTATTGGTAGATTTTTGTATTTTGTTAGCAAAGGAAACAAACTCATCAAAAGCTTCATCTTTGCTTACTAAAAATAGGGTCCAAGTAAATCTACTATAGTCATCAACTATGACAAACACATATCTTTTGCCACTACGGCTTTGTGTTCTCATAGGTCCACATAGATCCACATGAATTAATTCTAATGGTCTAGAGGTAGTCACCAGATACTTTGATTTAAAGGATGACCGCACTTGTTTTCCATTAGCACAAGGATCACAAATTTCATTTTTGAGGAATTTTATTGCTGGTAATCCTCTTACTAGGTCTTTTTATCTTAAAGTGTTAATCAATGAATAGCTAGCATGACCTAGACGCTTGTGCCAAAGCAGTGGGTCTTCTTCTATAACGTTTAAACACGTTAGACTGGTTTTGGGAACAGTGTCCAGGTCCACAACATAAGTGTTCCCTTTTCTGATTCCCTCAAGCACAGGGTCTCCTGTGTTGTTCCTAGAAATTATGCATCGTTCAGAAGTAAACTTAACAGAGTTACCTTTGTCACAAAATTGAGAAATACTTAAAAGATTGTGTTTTAAATTCTCGACTAAAAATACATTGTCAATGGCATGGGAACATGACCTTCCAACCTTTCCTTTGGCGATTATATCACCCTTCATATTATCACCGAAGGTTACAGTTCCCCCATCATATGCTTCAAGTGAGAGAAATTTAGATGTGTCACCCGTCATGTGCTTGGAACACCCACTGTCGAGATACCATGAGTTGTTCCCCCTCACTTGAACCTGCAAAGCAAATTAATGGTTAGGTTCAGGAACCCAGTCATCCTTGGGTTCCCTGTCGATAATACTTGAATCACATTTCTTAATCCATATGCGTTCGACATAATTTTTATTTGCTTTGGTATGCTGTTCCCTTTTTACACATTGATTTTTCAGGTGTCCAGTTTTGTCACAAAAGGAACAGACTTTACTACTAGGGAGATCTACGTAGACTTTTTTCTTCCTATTATTCTTAACGTAACCTAGGCCTTCGTTACTCTTTGTTTTAGCATTTAGAATCCATTTGAAAACTTCATTGATTTTCCCTTTTCCTTTTAAATTAAGTTGTTCTTTTAGATATTTATTTTCTCTTTCACGTGATTCTAATTTTGATTTCATTTCTTGAAATTCCGTGCTAAACACATGAGTGGATTTATCATTTTCATTCCATTTTAATTCTAGCAATTTGTTTTGATTCTTTTCAATGTTAAGAATGATGAATTCCTGCTTTATTTTCTCCAATTGCTCTTTTAAAATGATGTTCTTATCTAACAAATCAAAAAATCTATTTTGCACATCGATCCTAAAAGTATTTAAGTATGAGATGTGATCTTTACTTAACTTAAGGTCTTTCTCAATTTGGAGACACTTAGCTGTTTTTTACTCCAACTTCTCTTATGTTTCCAAAAATAACTTAATTAATTTATCCTTACTTAAACTGAATAGATGTTTAGGAGTAGAACTAGAAGACATTACCTCTCTTTCCTTAGTCTCTTCATGAGATGCCATGAGACACAGATTTGCAGTTTCTTCCTCTACTGGAACTTCAGTTTCAGCTTCGCTTTCAGTGTCACCCCAAGCTGCGATCATTGCTTTACGAAAATCTGTTCTGAAGTTTCCCTTCTTTGGCATTCTCCCAGCTTCCCTTGTCCTCCCTTTGCCCTTCTCATTGTTCCATAGAGGGCAATCCTTGATGAAGTGATCAGTACTTCCACATTTGTGGCATTCAAAATTCGTCTTCAAGTTAGCAGTTCCTCTTTCCTTATTATTTCTTTGGTTTCTATATCTGCTGTTCTTGAAGAATTTTTTGAATTTACGTGCCAACATAGCAGCTTCCTCTTCACCAGCTTCTGATTCTTCACTATCATTCGCTGCCAGAGCCAGTCCTTTATTTCGGGAACTGTCAGCTGTTCCCAAATGTAGTTCATGTTTCATGAGTGAACCAGCCAGCTCTTCCAAATTAAACTTGGTGAAATCTTTGGACTCCTGGATGGCTGTGACCTTAGCTCTCCAGCGCTCATCTTGTGGAAGACTTCTCAGTATTTTCCTGACTTGTTCATCAACGGGAATGATCTTACCAAGAGATACTAATTCGTTCGTGATATTTGTGAACCTGGTGAACATCTCTTGAATGTTCTCCCTAGGTTCCATAACGAACCTTTCATATCTGGACATCAGTAGATCAATCTTGGAGCGCTTCACTTCACTGGTGCCTTCATGGGTAACTTCCAGCAGGTCCCAAATCTGCTTTGCCGTTTTACAACCCATGATACGATTGTGTTCATTTGGCCCGAGACCACAATGAAGCAGCTTGATCGCAAGAGCGTTCATCTCCATCTTTTGAAAGTCTTCCTTTTCATATTCAGTGATTGGTTTTGGAATTGATTCATTGTTGGAGTTGATGGTCGTCACTTCAAAGTCTCCAATTTCAATAACTCTCCATACTTGATAATTTTCAGCTTTTATCAAGATTTCCATTCTATTTTTCCAGTAGGTATAGAATTTCCCATCGAACATGGGTGGGCTTTGCGTAGAGTACCCTTCTTCCATGCGTTCGTTCATCTTCAACATCTTGCCAAGGAACAGGATACTGCTCTCAGGGTTTCCTCATTAAATGAGGAACAGGGCTCTGATACCAATTGTTGAAATACACGAAGATGGTTGTGTATCAAGCTTTACTTCGTTTTTCTTCTAATTTGCGGAATTTTAACAAACAAAATAAAGCTTAAAATTAAAAGGCAATAGATAAAAAGGAGATAAAGATTTTACATGGAAACCTTCTTGGCCTAATAAGAAGGAAAACCAGGACCCCCCAGGATTTCAAAATTCTCACTATGTTTTAGGCAATGAAATACAATTACATAAAACAGTTTGCTTCACTTGAAGCTTCTCTACTCTAGGCCTAATTGTCTTTCTCTACTTTATCCTTCTCTTTCTCTTCTCACGTTTCACTTCTCTATTCCCTTAGACTTCTCATAAGTCTAATTACAACAAAACACTCAATAACCCTTACAAGGCCAATTCTCAAGAGGATAAAAATTAAAATAATTACTTAAGAAAAATATAATAAATTAATTGGCATTTAAAAACATAAAATATTTTTCTTAAATGATCTCCCTTTAATGGACACTCTTGGATGGATATTCGGTTTGAGCATAGTCCCTCCTATTTATAGTGGGAACAGCCAGCAGTTACCTTAGACACACCTCCCACTATCATCCACATTCTCAAAACAAAAGGTAGTGGAATTGTCAATAAATGTCCGGCTGTAATTTGCTCAAAGAGAAAAGCGGTTTCCTCAAGCTAAAAATAGCATAGGAATTAAAAGCACAAGATCCTAAAAAATAGGAGATCTTAATCTTAAGAAGAAAAAGTCTTAGGCTATTTTTAGATAACCTAGAAATAGTTTAGCCAATTAACTTACTAATTAATTTAAGCAACTAATTTAATATTTAACCGTTTACATCAACTAAAACCAGAATAATAAAATAACTGCAATTTTCCAGTCGATTATTTTCTCCAGACCTGCTACGTAGGAACAACGTACTGTCTCCAGCTTCAACTTTTGTTAGATTGTTCATTTTAGGAACAGTAGACCGTCTATCAACCTTTAACTTCCTAAGCACTTATCTAACTTCTTGTATATTTTAAGATACGTACAACTTCCACGAACCAAGTCATAGGCTTCATCAACGATTTCAACAAAATCGGATATTCACCTACAAAACAATCTATAAAACATGTTTGTTTATTTAAAAGTGAAGTCATCATCAAAACCTTAAGAGCCAACACACATCATGATGGGTATCATAACACTTACACTATAACTCACCAAGGAAAACAAAAAAAAGTTACATCCTTTACCACCCCCACGAGTTTCACAAACTCCAATTAAACAACCTAAAGATGTGTCATTACTTACCCTTAAGGAATTTGAAAGGCAGGTTGATGGGGAGGACGAGTTGTGTTTGTTATATTCAAAAGAAATCCATGAACAATTTGTGAGCCAAAACCCCAAATTGGCGCAATTAATTAAGGATTTTGAGGATGTTTTTCCAGATAAGTTACCCATTGGTTTACCAACCTTGAGGGGAATTGAGCACCAAATTGACCTTATTCCAGGCGCTCCTTTGCCAAATAAACCTGCCTATAGGTGTAATCCTTTGGAAACTAAGGAATTGCAACGCCAAATAGATGAGTTGATGAGTATGGGATATGTGCATGAGTCTATGAGTCCGTGTGCTGTTCCTGCTCTTTTGGTCCCTAAAAAAGATGGTACTTGGCGTATGTGTATTGATAGTAGGGCTGTTAATAATATTAATATCAAGTACAGGTTTCCAATTCCAAGGATTGATGACATGCTTGATGAATTGAGTGGTTCACATGTGTTTTCCAAAGTTGATTTGAGAAGTGGCTACCACCAAATTCGAATGAGAGAAGGGGATGAATGGAGGACAGCTTTCAAAACGAAGCATGGGTTGTACGAGTGGCTCATGATTCCATTTGGGCTTAATAACGCACCTAGCACTTTCATGAGATTGATGAACAAGGTGTTGAGGCCTTTCCTTGGCAAATTCGTGGTGGTGTACCTTGATGACATCCTTATTTACATTCGAGATAGGGATGAGCATTTGAAGCATTTACTTGAAGTTTTCATTGTTTTGAGAAAACAAAAATTGTATGGAAAGCTTGAGAAATGTAATTTTATGCTATATGAGGTCACTTTTCTTGGTTACATAATTTTAGGTGATGGCGTGAAGGTTGATCCAAGTAAGGTTGAAGCAATTCAATCATGGCCTAGTCCAAAAACGCTTACGGAGGTCCGTTCTTTCCATGGGTTAGCTTCCTTTTATAGGAGGTTCGTTCGAAATATTAGCACTCTCATGGCTCCCATAACCGAGTGCACAAAGAACGGCTCGTTTGAGTGGACTCCTCAATCTCAAAAGGCGTTTGAAGTGATCAAAGAAAAGATGTGCAATACTCCTATCCTAGCACTTCCAGAATTTTCAAAGCCATTTGAAGTTGAATGTGATGCAAGTGGGAGAGGAATTGGCGCCGTGTTGATCCAAAAAGGGCGTCCAATCACTTATTTTAGCGAGAAGTTGAGCCAAGGCAAGCTGAATTATTCCACCTATGATAAAGAGTTCTATGCAATGGTAAGAGCTTTAGATCATTGGTCACATTATTTGAGGCCACAACCATTCATACTTCATTCCGATCATGAGTCCTTGAGATTTATTCATGGGCAAAAGAAGTTGAGTTCAAGGCATGCCAAATGGGTGGAATTCTTGCAAACATTTTACTTTTCGTCCAAATACAAAACCGGAAAGGCAAATGTTGTTGCGGATGCCTTATCTAGAAGGCATAACTTGCTTGGGGTCGTTGAGGCCAAGATCCTTGGGTTCGAATTGATCAAAGAATACTCCAAAGAAGATGGTGATTTCAAGCTCATTTTGGAGAAATGCGTGAATGGAGTTTATGATCTATTTTCCTTACAAAATGATTTTCTTTTTAAGGGAAATAGATTATGTATTCCTAAATGTCCAATTTGTAGTTTGTTAATCCATAAGGCGCATGGAGAAGGACTAGCAGGCCATTCCGGAGTTCAAAAGACTATGGAGCTTCTTCAAGCTCATTTTTATTGGCCTAACATGTTGTCCACTGCCCATCATGTTATTACACGTTGCTCTACTTGTCAAAGAGCGAAAATGGTGTTTCATAAAGGTTTGTACAAGCAATTGCCAATTCCAGAGAGACCTTGGTAAGTTATAAGCATGGATTTTATTGTGGCTTTACCTAGAACTCAAAGAGGTAAAGATACAATCATGGTAGTTGTTGATCGATTCTCAAAGATTGTCCATTTTATTCCTTGCCATAAGACCGAAGATTCTATGAAAGTAGCGGGGTTGTATTTCGAGGAGGTGGTTCGTTTTCATGGAGTCCTACGCACCATTGTTTCGGATCGAGATACAAAGTTCTTAAGTCATTTTTGGAAATCATTGTGGCGCCTAATGGGAACTAAGTTGTTGTTTTCTACCTCAGATCACCCACAAACCGGAGGTGGTGAATAAGGTGCTCAGTTCTTTGCTTAGGACCTTGGTTAGTAAAAGCACCAAAGATTGGGATGTCAAGCTTGCTCATGCTGAGTTTGTTTATAATAGAACTCATAGGGCTACTACAAAGTATGGCGTTTCAAGCACTTTCAATGTGGGAGATCTAGCACCGTACTATGATGCTTAGGAATTGAGGGCAATTCCCTTTGAAGAAGGGGAGGATGACCAAAGTGGCCAAGGGTGGAATAGTCCAAATATCCAAGTCCAAGAATCCAACGTTGGGGAATTGATTTTATCCAAGTCTTTTTTCAACGTTACTCCTATGAATTTTGGCATGCATGGTCCGTATAGTTCCTCAAATGGTTGCACTTTGCTAAGCGTGACTAACTACAGATTAAATTAGTTGGATTCTCCCTTAAAGACGTCAATTGGGTCGGTTACAAGGAATTAATTCCAAACGGTTTTGGAATTCAAAGGGGTGTGTTTTAAGGAGATTTAAAGCTGGTTTTTTCTCTCATTTAAGATTCCAAATGGTTTTGGAATTCAAAGGGGCGTGTTTTAAGAAGATTTAAAGCTGGTTTTTAATCTCATTTAAGGGGTGTTACTAGGTGTTTTTTTCTAGTTTATTTGCTGAATAAAGAAGCTTAAATGGGAGGAGTAATGAGGACGGTTACAAAGGCGCAATTCAAGGGCAGCTTTGAATGACGGTATTGGACAGTTTTTAGAGATTGATTGGTGGAGGTTTTGCTTAGTTAATTCTTCCTTATTTTAAGCTCAAGTTGATTAGTCAATTAATAGTTTGTAATGGGGATTAATTGGACGGTTATGATCCAAATTAATTGGCCCCTTATTTAAGTTTTGTTGAGTTGTAGATGCAATTAGTGGATGTACTAAAGCTATAAATGGCGTGCTGATTATCAATGAAAACACATCTGAAAATTGCCAAAAACAACTAAGTGTGTTTGTTAATTTCGACTATGTGTAAGTTGGACTTGATTTCGAAATTTGCATGTTTTCCAAATTTGAAGAGTTTACGTTTTAGTGAGTGTTCCTAAAACTAAGACTTGTAGTTGACGAATAGGTGAGAGTTCCCTAGTCAATACTACGCCTAAGCAAGTGAGTGAGAGTTCCTCCTTGTTATATCCTCAAGTTAAGGGTGCGAGTTCCCCTAAACTATCTTGATTAACCCAATCGATCTTCCAAAATTTAGCTAAACACGAAACACATTAATCCAGTCCCTTTGTGAACAAGTTTTCTTTTTGTTTACACTTCAAAAGAGAGTCTAAAGTCTCCAATATTGAAAAAACCCACGGGAAAATCAAAGTATCATTGTGCCCAAAGGTTCTTCACATATCTTTTCTCTCTCATATATATAAGCTTTTTTTGGGAATATTACGTTACCTAAGAATTTTCGTGGATTAGTGATGAAATAGTTGATATTGTTGGTAGTTAATTACAAGTAGTGATTATTATAAGAAATCAGTGAAATATTATATTATTATGAGAAGCTTTTTTAAACCTAATTTGTATAGATAATATGCACTCTATTTGTTTCAAAATGTTAATTAAGTTTGATATCTTGTACTATGATTATAAAAGTAATTACTAGATGTTTCATTTCATGAGTTATAAATGAAACTATAAATCTGAACTTAACAACCAAATGGGTTTACTTGATTAATGATTTTGTTATGCGGATAAGCAATACGTAAGGAACCTTAACCATTCTTGAAATCCCCTATTTTATTCATTTTTAAACCAGATTGAAAATTTTTTTCCAAAGAAAAGACTTTAAATAATACCTACAAAAGGTAACAGCCAAAACAAAAATATGTAATTATCATTGGATAAATTCTCAAATAGTATGGTTTATGACCAGATTATTTTATTGGCTTAAGTTGATATATTTTTTATACTTTTAAAGTAATCACCTATAATTTTAAAATGATTACTTATAATCTTAAAAGTGATTAATTATAATATTTAAAGTGGAGTTTTAAAGTAATCATATATAAAATCAAATAATCACTTACAATCTTATAATAATCAGTAAAATAGAGTAATTATATAGATTTGTGTTATGATTATATATTTAACCATCTTTAATATTTTTAAAAATTAAACTTATTACCCAAATGTTGGCAATGATCCCACCTTAATTAAACCTATTTATGCGGCTATACTGAGGGAAAAATCTTAATCCTCATAAATTAAAATAGAAAAATTTTATATGATAATATGATCGAAAGTATTGGATTTGTTATGTGATACAAAATTTTTTATAAAATTTAAATTTGTTAACTTTTTTGATAAAAAAAACGTTAGACATCTGTTTGTTTTCACTCAATGACCATGGAAACCAGAATTACTCATCCCTTCACATTCAATGCAAAAATTAATTTATTTTTTCTCCCAAAATACAAATCTTAGATACTTTCCAAAAAAAAAATTAATAAATTAGTTTCTGCTATTAAATTGATGTGAAATTTTATTTATTGCAAGTCACGGTGAACGCCTGGTTCGCGTCAAACACAAAATAGTTAGGGTAAAGAAATTGCAAAATTGCTTGAAAATAAAGATAAATCTTTTCTCAAAAGGGGGTCTAATGTCTATCAAATATTGAAAAAATCCAAGGAAAAATCAAAGTATCAGTATGCTCAAAGGTTCATATATTTTTTTTCTCTTATTTCAGCTATTTTTTTAATCATATGAAATTAAAGATGATAAAAATTAAAATCGTAAATTGGATAGAGTGAAAAAAATGTAGCAAATATAAAAACGAGATGAAGTATTAATCAAGTTGACGATTTGCCTTAAATAAATATTCCCATATTTGGTTTCAATTAATTTGGTCAAGGGTTACTTATTTTCTTAGTGAACTATCATAACTATACAACAATTGTGTTCACATTGGTCATTATCATTGGACAAATTCTCAAATAGGATGGTTTATGATGAGATTATTTTTATTGGTTTAACTTAATGTTTTTTTTACTTTTAAAGTAATTACCTATAATTTTAAAATGATCACTTATAATCTTAAAAGTAATTAATAATAACATTTAAAGTGCAAGTTTAAAGTAATCACATAACATTTAATAATCAATAATTTTCAAAACACGCATATAAAAGAATTACAAACTATGCATTAATATTGTCGGCTATAAAATATTACATACAATGCACATAGAAAATAAAAGAAGAAATATTTTTGTTATTAATTAGTAACTGTTGATGCATTCTTAAAGTTGCCCCCAAATCGCTTTAGCCAAGAATCGAAAAATCTAAATTTGAACTGCGATCCATTCTTATAACCAACATAGTACCATTGATCGCGATCAAGATAATCCAATAGTGACCAAACTGAGTCATATTTACCCCATAGTATGCACGAAATTGAAGTAAGTCTGGCTATAACCGACTCGACAGGAACCAATTTTCAAATTGTTATAAGTATCCAAACTGTTTTTAACCGAACTATTGTAAACGCAAATTAATTTTTAAGTTAAAACAATTCATAACTCAAGAAAAATTATGTAACCAATTAATGTGCACTGATGATAACACTTTGGTTTCAGAAGTTACTTTATGTGAACTGCAGCAGAATGACGAGTAAAAGATGCTTCAGGCTTAACCAGAAATTTAGAAGAATTTCTGGAGAAGATACAAGATATCTGAAGGAGCAGATGATCAGAATGATTTAGAGTTGAGTCAAAGATGGAAGACAATCGATGAAAATTAAAAACCTTAAAAGGCGTACTGCATATCAAGAAGTCCTCAAAATATTTAGCATAGAACTTTGAGGTTTATCCTATTTAAACATGGTAACCTTTTTTGATAAAAAACAACCTTAGTATAATATTGTTGTTGCTGTAGTTTAGTGTCCTTGATATGTTGATCACACTCAGTATTAGGATGCTGCATATGTTGAGTATCATTATATTCAACAGAAACCTATCAAGAAGACATTAAGAAAGGTGGAACGTTGAAAAAAAAGGAAGAGTGAAGCTAAACATGACTTAGTTGACTGGCTTGATAAACGATATAAGATATCTAACCCTAAAAGTCAGTATTAAAATAGATATATGTGCAACAAGGAGGAGATTTTAACTGGACAATCACTGGCACTAAATTATTTGTTCATCCAGCCAATCTGATTTTATGGGATCAAGGCTTTAGCATTTTTGTGACTTGTGTAATCGATCAGTGCGGCCTTTGATGGATTTGAACTGAAAGCCTCAAAGAGCTTCAACAATGAAAAACAAATGAAAAATATAAGCAAAGATGAACATAAGTATTTTATAAGGTATCTTGAATACCCCCCCCTCAAATGTTGTTTTATTATAAATGATTCAACAATACAATTATAATAAACCTCCCTTATCTTGAGAACAAATCTCTCAAGGTCACAAATACTAAAGCAAAGTAAGAACACTCTCAATTTTCTAACAATGCAATAGTCCTCTCAAGAATATGTGTTTTTTGGTGGTATTTGTTCTATAAATGATACTCCCTTTTATAGTGGAAGGTGAGTATCATTCCTAGAACCTCTCAATTACTCACCATAAAGCACTTTTAACACCCCAATTAACTATGACAATAAAAATTAGAGTAATGCACCACATTATTGCATAATCACGTCAAATTCTGACCAAAAACATAATCCAATGTAGTCTGCTCGACTACCGCTTCATTGAGCCACTATCTCACTCGGTCGAGCGAGCTTCCAGTGAAGCTACTGTCTCATTCTGCACATTTCGCTCGACCAACACACTTTCGATCAACCGATTTACACTTGCTTTAATAGGATTGATGGACAAGAAGTCTACTAATCTAAGTGAAAGTTGGATAACAATGAGCAAGAAATCTACTAAGCAAATCTTTTTTTTTTCAGATACAAAATAGAACAGGAGCTTGGAATTCCTCCGCTTATGGATCAGTGTATCTACTGTCGTTGATAAAACAGAAATCGTCTTATGGTGAGTGAGTTAAAACAAATATTGGTGATTTCTTTATTTCCTTAAATGTTGACTTCCTAGACTATGTGAATTGAATGTGTAAATATTAATGAGAGAAATTTAAGTCACATCAAGAAAACAAGACTATTAGAGAATAGAAAAAGATAATACAAGTATACAACTGTTAAGAGGAGGAAATAATTGCAATTTGCAAAAAAATGGAGATGACTAAATCCTTTTTAAGATAATCAATTTTTGTAATGTATCACAAAACTCCTTTTTTGTTAAGTGTTAGGATTATTGAATAGATACTTAACTTCTCTCCACACTAGATGCATGAACAAAGTGCTTTCAAATGTTTGAAGCCAATGTACTGTTAGAGATAGTTTTCGTGTTGGAAGTCACAAAAGACAATTTGTGTCCACTTTTAGACAATGAAAATGACCTTTATTTATATTTATCCAATATTAAACGCATTTATTAAAATTTTGTGTATTAGGATTGTGCTATGTAACTACTATACGATTTTGATCCCTTATTGGCTGGGGAATCTAGAGAATCCCTATTTTGATTTCTTACTTGAAAACTCCACTTGAATAACTTACTTATATTGCTTTCCACTTGAATAAAAAAAAAAAGAATAAACGCCTTTGGCGACTGATTGGCGACCACGTAGCCCGTCGCGAAAATACTTTCCCATATGGCGACTAATCTGGCCTTCACCTTGCCGTCGCCATTGGCGACCAACCCTTCCCCTCGCTATTTTTCCATCGCTATTTCAATAGTTATTTGTAGCGACCTGGATTGGGAAGCGTATCCGGCAATGGCACAGTGGCTGCTGTCAAGGGAGTAGCCGCCTGCTTCCCCGATTACTTAAGCACCGAAACCCAACTGAGACCAACTGTAGGATAGCCGGAACCTGAAGGAACGGAAACAGGAACACGAGCTATACGGGCATTTGAAAATCGCACAGACGACTGGAAAAGGGACCTCTCTAGTGAAGAAAACGGCCCCCTCGAAGAACAGCTGACAGGTGACGGCTTCCTCGGGACGGCTTGTATCTTCGCCAGCCTGCCTCTCCTGCCCATGGCCGAAATCCGTTAAGATTTAGAGAGGAGAAGTCGGGCAAGTGAAAATCGCCAAAGGGAGAAGATGCGGAAGAGTATTATTATTATTATTATTATTATTATTATTATTATTATTATTATTATTATTATTATTATTATTATTATATGTTTTAATGACTTAATTATATTTTTAAATATCAAGTTAAATATCAAAAATTTTCATATCAATCAATGACATAATAGAGTTGGAAAATTAGTTTTTTTTTTATTATTGATTATTGATTATCGATTATTGATTATTGATTAGGAATTTAGTTTGTTTAGATACACTTATTGTATATGTTGGAATGTAAGACCATTATGAAATCAATACTAACCAACTATTCAAAATGAAAATACTCTTATTTTTGTTCTTTTAATAGCTATTTCAAAGGTAACTTAAAATTAATTACTTATGCAAAGTTAAATAGCAAATTTCTAAACTTAAAATAACATAAAATTTAACTTATCATACACACAAAAATAAATATTTTTTGGTCATTAGATCACTTTAGTTTTGATAACGGTTTAATGAACCAAGTTTTAATTTTCTTTATGATGTGAGATAACAAAAAATTATAGGTTTACATAAAGAAATATAGTGTATCAATAGATCACATATATTTACATCTAATCAACAAATATTACAATGTGTTAATTATTTTCTTAAATATGAAGTGAAGTATCAAAATTTTCCATGTTAATGATAGCAAATAGATTGAAACATTTTTTAATAAGAGTGTGACACGTATCACAAGTTGTTTTTTTATTAGTACATATTTTATGGATTATTGATTTATTGATTAATAATTATTGATTTTTTTATTAGTTTTATGATTTTACCGTAATCACCCTCAATAAAGTAAATATTTCCTCTCCCAACCATACAAACCAAATGACAATGACTCAAATCAGTCAAAAATTAATCCTATTAAAGCAAATCCACTCAAAATCATGTACAAACATTATCAGCCTTTCCAAATCAAATCCTACTTTTCATTCAATTATCTTACATACTCAATGCCAACTTAAGCCATCGTAGTAACTCAAAATTAGATATGGCAATTCAGTTTGAATCCGACCTTAGTCCTATTCGATCTGAGGAAAATAATTCGATTTGAATCCGAGGAAATAGTTATCCGATTTCGACTCCAACTTTACGATCCGAGTCCGAGCTAGAGACGGACCGACGTTGGACCTTATTAAAAATCAGTCACTCTGACCCAACTCCGACACTGAAGGAAATCCAACTTTTAATTTCACTTTTACCCTCAATATTTTGTTTCCTTTAGAACTCCAGACGTGACTAATTCAAGCTCTCTCTCATACTAATTGTAATTTTCGATTTGAAAAACGACTTGGTATTTTTATTTAGATTAATCAATCAGAATACGAAAAATCAGATCAAGAGAATAAAATTCGCCAAATTAAAAAGCGAGAAATTTTTGTTAAATTGTAGTAGTAAGACTATTTCTCTTGTTAAACTTGAATTCAAAGTGCATATATTTTTGTTAAATTTTATTTGAAAAATATATTTTGTTAATTTTGTACGCTTTAAATTCATTAGTACAATATCACAACGATTAAGGTTGATAATAATCCGACTCCGCATCCGACTTCGTCCGAGTTGGGGTAAAATTGGAGTTCATATAATCCGACTCCGAGTGGAGGTGGACCTAAAAACAAAGTCTGACTATTATCCGGATCAAAATTGGAGTATGTATAATCCGAGCCGACTCCGACCCATTGCCATCCCTACTCAAAATCATCAAAACAAACATAAACATAAAAAGGGCACAACATAATAAGGAATCAAAAACATGATAATCAGTTTGAATTTTAAATGGATTATAATGTTGTTAAAAAAAAACAAATGTAGTAGTAATAAAAACCAAAGCTCCTCTTGTTTACATTACTAAAGATGTTTATCTTAATTAGGCAATATTTTAACTTTTGAACATGTTCAACATGTTCGAATGTATAGATTCAAAATTTGAGGACCTCAATACTAAATTATGTAGTATTCCAAAACTTTTAAATGTTTTAAAATACAAAATTGTTAAAAAATTTGAATTTACACAAGATTTTTAAAGAATTTGTCAATTTTTATTCTGCCTTGGTCCTAATAGTGGTATTCCAAAATTTGGATCAGTCGCTTACTCTTACTCCATGAGGCAACCATCCCGGTATATTTAGGATTTCATTAGTTAGAATTGGCTTTTTTTTTTCAAATAAGCAAAAAATAAATCTAAAAATAAATTATAATTTTAGGCAACAAACCCTATAATAAAAAAATTATTAAAACAAGATAAAAACAAATTTCCTAACTTTATTGAAAAAAGGACTAAGAAATTTGAAGAGACCAAGTTGTTTGGAGAATTGTACTCTTAATGGAAATGTAAGAAAATTTAATTATTAGAAATAAAAAGAAAAAAAGAGAAAAGTCTTATAAGCTTTCAAAGGAAGCTTTTCATGGGTAGTAATTAAGCGCCAAAACTATTAGTGAAGGAATAACACGTGGCTTAAGTTTTTATTGCATTATTAAAAGTTATTATTATTATTATTATTATTATTATTATTACGGATATTTCATGATATACCACTGAGTTTTCTTCGAAATTCACCATATACCACATGAAATGTTTTAATTCACCGTATACCATTGAGTTTTGTCCGTTAGCACGAAATACCATTATTATTATTATTATAACTATTTTTTGATGAGTACAATTTTATTATAGAAAAAATCACAATATAAAATTCGGGCACATTCCAATATAGGAAAACATAAAACGATACACCATAACACGAAAATTATTAGCCTATACAACAACTAGTGATGGCCACCGGGCGGGTTACCCCGAACCGAACCGGTCCCGAACCGCTTGGAACCGGATCCGGAACCAGAACCGTTTGCGACAGGTTCCGAACCGGCCTGAACCGCGGAACCGTAAAGCCGCCGGAAAAAAAATTGCCGTAACCGTGAAAACGCCGGAAAAAAACTGCATGAACCGGACCTAAGAACCGCGGGTTGGAACCGAAACCGGTCTGGGTGAACCGGTCCAACAGTTCCATGGAACCGGAACCGAGATCGTTCCGGGTGAACCGACCCACCGGTTCCATGGAACCGTGAAACTAGCCGTTGGAACTAGCCGTTTATAGCCGTTGGATAATTTTCTATAAATACCCATCACTTTCAACCATTTTCATTCACAACTCATCTCTTTTCCTACGCTCTCTACTTAATTACTTAATTACGCAATTATTCTCTTAATTACATAATTAGTCTTTTAATTATTTCTTAATTTAGTTAATTACATAATTAGTCTATTAATTATTTATTTATTTCTTAATTCTATTATTATTTCAATATTATCAATCATGTTTTCTTTTTTGAAAAAAGCCTCTAAAAAGTTACTAAAGTGGCAAAATCATTGAGAGGGTCTAGCTCCAAAAGAAAGGCCACTTCTACTCCGTCAGTATCAACAACACCTTCGATTAGTAATTATAATTATGAACCCAATTATCCAGAAGGGTACGAACCAAAATTACATAATTATGCAGAAGAAGTGGAAAGAGAAATACAAATTGATGAAAAAGAAGAACAAGAAGAGGAACCAACGACCCCTATTGGGATACATATATCTCGATAGTCATCAACAAAATCACATGAAGAACAAGGAGAACAACAACAACAAAGACAAGCTCGTGGTAAACGAGTCAATTTCCAAACTATTTAGTTTTATAATTTTATTCTTCAAATTAATTAAATTTTAAATTATTTATTTATTTAATTATAGTTTTATAATTTTAAATTATTTATTTAGATGAAGATGAACCAGAAAGACAACCTTTTCCGGCAATGCCACCTCCTAGTGGTAGAGCTGTTTCACATGTGTGGTCGTATTTTACAAAAGAACCAATCGACAATCCAGATGTTTTCTTATGCACTTGTCAAATTTGTGAAAGTCAAGGAGTAAAGCCCTTAGTTTCATACAATTTCGCCAAAGGTAAATACTTTTTCAGTTTTTTATACATACATTATATATTCATATTTTACAAAAATTTATTTATTGTGTTTTGTGAATACGTGTTAGGTGGTGGTACGGGATCTTTTAACAAACATTTGGCAAAGAAGCATAGAATCACAAAAGAAACTCATGCAGCAAGCGGCAGCGGGACCACAAGTGGAAGCCGACAGGGGGACATTCCCAGCACAAGTATGCCTTTTAAATATAATCGTAATGATATGATTGATGAATTTTCAAAGTATGTAATTTGTGATGAATTACCATTTAACCACAGTGAAAGTATGGCATACGAGCGTTACACTAGAAAAAGTTTGCAACCACAATATAGACCAATCCCTAGGAGCACGCTTAAACGACGCACAATTAAATTATGTGAAACAATGCGCTATGAATTAGTAGAAATGTTTAAATCTTTTAATGGTAGGGTTAGCATAACAACTGACATTTAGTCTGCTCCCCCACATTTAGAATCTTATATGTGTGTAACAGCACATTGGATAGATCAAAATTGGATTATTCAAAAAAGAATAATTGCTTTTGAGACAATGCTAGAAAGACATACGGGTGAAAACATAAAATATAGATTAGTAGATATATGTAGAGAATGGAACTTATAAGATAAGATATTTTGTTGTTCTACTGATAATGCAACCGCTAACATTAAATGTATGAAACTTTTGTATAACGAACCTGCATTTAGTTTTATCCTTGGGGGTAGCTTATTACACATACGTTGTTGTGCTCATATAGTTAACTTATCTTGCCAAGCAGGTTTAAAACAATTAAGCGATTTATTAGATCCAATTAGAGATATAGTGAAGTGGCTTAGGATTGGAAAGATAAAGAGACGATATAAATAATTATGTGACCAATATCAACTAAAAAAAGTGTATTGGTCATTAGATACTCCTACACGTTGGGGCTCAACCAACGATTTATTAAGAAAGGCGATTGCTTATCGTTCAGTTATAACACAACTGTATAGTGAGTGTACAGATAGCTATATAACTGATGACACATGGGAATTAGCTATAGGTGTACATAAAATATTAGAAGCGTATGACCACGCGAGTAAGATTTTTTCATATGTTTATGAACCGAACGTCCACTTAGTAATAAGTGAATGTATTACTATGTTTCATCATCTTCTTAAACATATGCATGATGATAGTAACCCATATTTGAAGCCGATTCTTGCAGATATGATGGATAAGTGGAAGGCATATTTTACCGATTTTCCTTATATTTATGGAATTACAACCATTTTAGACCCATGTTTTAAAATAGAAGTCCTTACTAAAGTAATTGGATTTTACTACCAATCATTAGATCGCCCGCCTAGTGATGTACATAATTATGTTGGATCATGTAAAAAACTTTTAGCAGAACTTTATGATTATTATGCTAGTGTATATAACCCAAAACGCGATACGTCTAGGCGTGCAAGCATTTCGGCACGTCCCTCTTATTATAATTTCGTAATAGCTAATATAATGAGTCAAGATGATAGTTTTGTAGGATCATCTTCTTCTTCATCCTCCACCTCATTTTTAGAATTAGATAATTATCTTAAACACCACTTTGAAATTGACCAAGGTAGCAATAATATTTTAGAGTGGTGAAAAGAAAAATCTGTAAAATTTCCCATATTATCGAGAATTGCAAAGGATATCCTTGCAATTCCTGCTTCTACAATTGCGTCGGAGTCTGCTTTTAGTGCAGGTAGAAGAGTTTTAGACGAAAAGAGATCTCGTCTTGCTCCACATAGTATTCAAATATGTGTTTGCAAGAAAGATTGGGATCAAGCGGAGATTCGAACACAAGAACTAAGGAATGATGATGATCAAGACGATGATGATGATCCATGGATGATGATGGATACATCTGCATCATCGTCAATAGGAGAGTCAGCGGAAGCATCTAACCAACCAGATGATGATGATGACGAAGACGAATAGGATCAATCGGACAACGATAAATCAAAATTCAACAACTATAAATAAAAGGTATGACAAAGAACTACATGGGCTTTGATTCCTTCGGGATACGTAGGCAGCTTAGTATTCCTTTGGGTACTAGGTTCAAGTCCATTTTCTCCCTCTTTTTTTTATTAATTCTCTTTATCGACATTATCATTGATTCGTTTCTTATTAATTTATTTTTTTCATTCTTTTTAGTAAATATTTTAATAACGATGACAACTTGACAAGCAATGAATTTCGCTATTAATCAAGTAATCATCAAAGGTACGTCCGCAATATTATAGTATTTTTATATTATATAAATATTTAAAGAAAAAAGAAAAATGGAACTGATGGTCCGACCCGCTCGTCCCGTGAATTGGAACCGCCGGAACCGCCTCATGAACCGCCATGGAACCGTTTGGAACCGCCCGGAACCGGAATCGGTCGCGACAGGTTCCAAATGGAACCGGAACCGGGTGGAAACAGAACCGGAACGGAACCGGCCCAACCCGGACCGTGGCCATGCGTATCTGCATGCTACCTCATATGCCTAGCTGTTGCCTCTGAAGCACACAATCTTTGTAATCTGGGGCCCAGGGGGAAATAATGAAATTGTTTCCGCAAAACTTTATCGCCATTACTATTTCTTCTCCATCTAGATGTTTCACAAATATAAAAGCAAGTTGCATTTGCATTATTCCCCCAATATATCATACATTCGTTAGGACAACAATATATCTTCTCAACGAGTATTCTATGGGCAACTATTTGTTTTTTCGTTTCATAGAAGTTGTTTACCATCATATTTTTTTTTTGTAACACTTCGTTCACAATTGCACAAATATCGTCGTAACAACTCTCAGTGAGACGAAGGTCTGTCTTCAAGTTTGTAAGTCGACAAATAATAGACATCTTGGTGTGATTTTTACAACCTTCAAATAAAGGACTATTTACAGAATTTAAACATTTCAAAGAACTATCGAAACTGAGGGTTTGGATATTCGTCAACGTGTACCTGTGGTTCATTAATTACTGACACTACATCATACTGGGAGGGAAGGAACTGATGGTAAGTGTCTGGAAATACACTAGCTACTGCATCATGCACCATCTGTGAGTATGGATTTGGAATGTTTGACTATTGCTCTCCCATTATCGCTAAAACATCAGATGTTGTTCTTATCTCTGTATTTTGATGATATTCCCACTCATAGTAATTTTCAACAAACCCCCTTCTCATTTGATGTTCTCTTATTTTATCTGCTTCCTTATAACAACAATTTTTAGACTTTTTACAAGGACATCTAATCTCAGAACTCATGTTTTTTATACGAGCAAAATCTAAAAACTCTTCCAACCTTCTCATAAATCTTAAACTAAACTTTCCATTTTTTCATGGGTTGTACATCCAACTTTCTTCTTGCCTAAAATTCATTTTTAACACCTATGTATAATATAATATAATTATTCAACTGATTAGTCAAGTAATTTAATGACAATAAAAATATATAAAACAATTCATGAAATGATAATAATATAATTATTCTAATAAAAATTATTAAGCAAATTAATGACAATAAAAATAAAATATAAAATAATAAAAAATATAAAAAACTCAAGTAATAAAAAAGGAAAAAAATATATACTAATTAAATAATAAAATTAAATCAAATTAATGACAATAAAAATTAAATATAAATAATAAAAATAAATAAAACTACTCATGTAAAGATAAAAAACAAGCCACATAATAGAATAAGAAAATCATTAACCTCTTCTAATTCTTTAGTTTCCGAAGGAACAGAAACAAGAACACGAGCTGTACGGGCATCAGAAAATCGCACAGACGACTGGAAAAGGGACCTCTCCAGTGAAGAAGACGCTCCCTCGAAGAACAGCTGACAGGTGACGGCTTCCACAGGACGGCTTGTATCTTCGCCGGCCTGCCTCTCCTGCCCATGGCCGGAATCGGTTGAGATTCAGAGAGGAGAAGTCGGGCAAGTGAAAATTGCCAGACAGAGAAGATACGGAAGAGTATTATTATTATTGTTATTATTATTATTATTATTATTATTATTATTATTATTATTATTATTATCATTATTATTATTATTATTATTATTATTATTATTATTATTATTATTATTATTATTATTATTATTATTATTATTATTATATTTATTATATATTTGGCCAGAATAAAGGTCTATACTACCTACAAATTGCAATCCTTTCCAACTTAATTGCATTAGTATAGAAAACAAGATCCACCATCAATGAAGGGTTTCCCTTGCCCACACTTCATGTGCATTAAAGCATAGAGGACCCACATTCCCTATTTTAGCACTTTATTATTATTAGTAGTAGTAGTTAAATTCCCGTGTAAAATACGAATACTTAAATACTTATATGAATAATGATATTATTTTATAAAATTAATTCATTTACAACATACACTTAATTATTAATCATTGTACTGTTATAATATTATCATAATCAAAGTGAATAAATAATTTATCATACAACAATATCAAAACAACACTTTTAATAATTATTGAAAATTGAGACATAAAATTTAAACGTCTTTAACGATACGAATTTAGTTGAATAAATAGTCAAATTAGTTAGCTTATTCATTATGTGATGATGATTTATCTATGTTCAAATAATAAAGATTTACGTGTATATTTGTTTTTTAATTTATATAAGGTAATATTGTATTTCAATATATCATCACATAGATTTATAGTTAATCAAAAAATATTATTTGTTTTAATTACTTAATTATTTCTTTAATTATCAAGTCAAGTATCAAAAATTTTCATATCAATCAATGACATAATAGAGTTGGAAAAAATTTTAATTACAATGTGACACGTGTCATTAAGACATTTATTTATTAGCTTTTTTTGATTTTTATTGATTATTGATTATCGATTAGGAATTTAGTTAATTTAGGTATAATTATTGTATATGTTGGTGTAGACTCAATTAGGAACGGGAACAGCAACAAGAGGAGGGGGGGGGGGGGGGGGTTGAACAACAACACGTGTCATTAAGCGTTTTTGCCCTGTTTTTGCGGAATTGAATAAAATAAATAAAGCTTAAACTTAGAGCGACATAATTAAAAGAGACAAACGATTTTTACGTGGAAACCTTCTAGGCCTAAATAGAAGGAAAAACCACGACCCCTCGGGATTTCTAAATTCTCCACTATGTTTAAGGCAACTCGTTACAATTACATTAAACATCTTACTTCACTCGAAGCGCATCAACTAGGCCAACTCTTCTCTCTCAAATTGCTTCACTCAAAGCAACAAACTTAGCTTCACTAAAAGCTAAACTCCTCAATAGCTTCACTCAAAGCTATTCTCTTCTCTAGCTTCACTAGAAGCTTTCTAATTCCCCCTAGACTCACCCAAGTCTAGTTACAAAGATTCTCTCAAAAACCCTTACAAAAGGATAAAAATTCTCTAAAATAAAATCAATGAGTTGCACAAGAAAATATTATAAATTAATTGGCATTTTTAAAACAAAATTTTCTTGTAAAAAATTCTCCCAAAATTACGTATGATTTAATAGCTCATACTAAGGCGAGTTTTGAAGAATAACCGAGTCCACTATTTATAGAGCTAAAATCGCTAAGAAAATGGAATAATCCAATCCATTATTCCTTTATCAAAAAGATCATAGGAGTAATGCGGATTAAACTACCAAACGGTTATTTCCACATTTACTTGAATAAATCAATCATACGTTTAAAACAACAATAACCGCTGTTTCCCAATAATAACCGTTGTTCCCTAATAATAACCGTTGTTCCCTTAAGCAGCAGTTTCTTCAGCAGTTCTTGTTCCAGTACTAACTGCTGGAACGTTTTTGCTATTAATAGAAACGGTTATACTTAGGAATGGTTATTTGCTAACTTATAGGTATAAAGACCGGTTAAAAATAATAGCTAAGACCCATTCAACAACCACTATTTCTATTTTTAGCAAATCCAATATTTACTAAAAATAGATCCTAAAATAAAGGATTATTTTTAGAAAACCACACGTAAAGAATTTTTAGAAAAACTTTTTGCCAATTAACTATAATAAATAAATGCAACAAATTAATTTCAGTACATTAACTAAAAATAATAATTATAAATAAATAACCAGAATTTCCAGTTAACGTAGGTTGACTCCAGTTCAGGAACAGTGCGTTGTCTCCAATTTCCAATTTTGTTAGAACATCCAACTTAGGAAAAGTAGACCTGTTGTCTCCATTTTACATCCCAAGCAATATACTTCTTCTAACATCTTTCGGATCCTTTTGACACGTACATTTCCAAGAACCAAGTCATAGGTACTATCAACGATCATAATCACGACCGGATATCGACCTGCACACAATCTCTAAAAACAAAAACATATTTGTTTAAATAAAGTATAGTCATCATCAAAACTCAAGAGGTCCAACAAATTCCCCCTTTTTGATGATGACAAACTTTTAAACAAACTTAAACACAATAGAGTAAACCAATGTTGAAGAGCATGTTAGAGATCAAAACAACTCTTCTTAACTTAGTAAATATAATTCACCAAGCATATCTTGAATCAAATTACTCTAAAAATAAACATAACAAAAACTTTGTAACAGGCTCAAATTTCTTAATCTTAATCTTCCGATTAATTATTCCGAAATTTCTTTTCAAATTCCTAATCCTTTGGTTATCTAATTCAATTCACCTTTAATTCCTAAACCTTATTCCGATTTTTGTAATTTCTTCCAAATATTAAACTTAAAAATATATTTATATTCTTAAATTTCTTTATAAGCACTAAAATATTATTTTATTATTTTATACAACGAAAAGTAAAATTTTAATATTATATTTACGGTTTTATTAAAACGTTACGTTTCAATTTCGTTTCCTTAAACTAACTTTACTACTTATCATTTTAACTTTACAACTTTGATTTAATTATTTTATACCTAAAAATTAACTATATTTTTCTTATTAACTTTAAGTATAGTTTTAACTAAAATTTTCTAAGTAAACTATCATATTTTCATAATCAAACCTTAATCATACTTTCCCATTAATCTAAAACATTTCACTAGCATAAACTAGAACAAACATTTGATGAATCAATATCCTTTCTACATCAATCCATAATGTTTATCACTTACAGAAGCTATCACCATTTCCTTACACAAGTTAACCTTCTTCTACACACCAAATTCTTACACATCCACTTACACACTCCAACTCTTACACATCCACTTACACACTCCAACTCTTACACATTCACTTACACACTCTAAATCACTTACACAAGTTAACCTTCTTTTTCATACAATCTTATGAACTAAAAAGTTGCCCAAAACTCATTATAAATACCCTTCCTTAGCCATGAGATCACTTGCACCCCCATCATCAAATCTTTCTACCATTCTTTCTTATATCTTCACTTCATTAACATCTTACTAACTTTATACCCTTTTTATTTGTTGAAGAATCAAATGAAGATGGAGCTTGATCTTATCACTTCTTAAGCCGATAATCATCAACTTTAAAAATGTCAAATATTATCTTTTGGAGCTTGGATATCTTTTTCTTTTGGGTAATTGAAGATCTACTTATTTGAAGCTTGGAACCTTGAAGACTTTCTTTTGGAGCTTATTTCCTTAAGTTCTTAATTTCTTATTATTATTCTCTTACTTGGTTTAGCACCACCTTCGGAGGAAAATGGTACACATTTTCTTAACTCTCTCGTTATTTGATATTTATTTATGGTTACTCGATAATATAAAAGCATGATCAACATGATTTTATTTTAGTCATTTAAACTTTATATGGTAATATTAAAGTCACATCCAGTTTAGTGATATTTTCGTCAAAACAATAATACTTTTGGGACACTCGAAAAAAAGTCATATATATGGAAATTTTTGATTAATATGATAATATAAATATATATGAATTTTACTAGTTAAATAAACTTATGTGTTTAAAATGATTCCATATCATCTTGGTGTTTTGATAAATTTTTAATCGGTTTATTGGTAAAATAGTCAAACAAATTTGTTAAAATGCTTAGCATTGTTTTTCTTGAAAACTCATTTCATATAGATTTTGGACCCTTAATAACTTGTCGGATTATGTTATTTTTATAGTGATGATAGATCTGTTTTACTATTTTACTGGTTATTTGATAAAATATGTTATTAAATACTTAGAAATATTACCCTTGACTGTTATGATTATTTATGACACAATAATGACTTAGTTTAGCCTCAGCAATCTTAGTATAGCTACGAAAATTTGTTATTTTATTAATATTAATTTATTAGATACTAGTAATTTGTTTCTATTAAAAGGGTAGAATTGTCAAAAATTTGACTAGTGGAAGTTTGACTTATAAGAATGTAAATTATTTCGGTTTAGAGTCTCGTTTGATATTGCATGATATTGATTGTATGTCTCTGATAGTAAGGTAACGTCGAACCATGGACCGGCATGTAAAATCCCGGCGTCCGTGTTAGCCGGCACGTAAAATGCGGTGTCAGACAGGGGGTCCGAGAAAAACCCATCCTGTGAAGTCTCGAGCATAACAGTATTGAGAGGAGTGACGACTCCCACCACAGTTAGGGTTTAGGACTACGGTCCTCACCTAACCAGACCCTTACATATATCAGTTGTCATTATTGTCGTGATCTTGTGATGTGCTATGATGGTAAAGCTATGAGGCTTAATTGAACTTGATTAAATAAGCATTAAGGTTACCAAGTATTTAGTAGCAGTAATGAACTTCTGCAAGTATTTAGTAGCTAGAGTTCGAGAGCTAGAAGCACAACTAGCTCGGATGGAAAGGACAAATGAGCGACTGATCACCCTCATGAAGAATCAGGCTCAAGAGGCCAATGACGACGGGAAATACTTTAAGAATATGGCATATCATCGTCCGCCGCAATACGACGGAGAAGCTGATCCGGTTCGCTTCGAGAATTGGCTCGCAGAGATGGAGAAACTTTTAGAGGTCATTAACTGTCTAGCGCACCTAAAAGTAAAGCTGGCTTCCTTCTACCTATCTGGTTCAGCAGAGTTATGGTGGCGTTCTATCAAGGCCACTATGACTGATACCTTTTGGGATGATTTCCTTATAACTCTTCGTCAACAATTCTATCCGCCATCACTCCAACGGAAAAAGGAGAATGAGTTCTTACATCTTCGTCATGGTCTTATGACCGTGATTGAGTACAATTGTAAGTTCAATGAGCTGTCTCGATTTGCTTCTGACATTGTAAGCAAAGAAAGTGTTCGTGCATCCCGCTTCTTCGAGGGTCTTAGTCTTAAGATCCAAAAGGGGATTGGGAAGTATTCTGACTTCCGAGATCTCTACGACCGAGTGCTTAAGTATGAGAGGATCCTTGACAAGGAGGACAACACCAACAAAAGAAAACTTGGTGGAGGAAACAACAACGGGAACAAGAGGCCAACCAATTGGGATCGCAAGTAGTTCCATCCAACAACTTCAACAAGAGTCACAGTTTGGAAGTGTCGCTTATGTGGTAAGGATCACCGAGGTCGTTCATGCACTGGGAAGATCATCTGCTTCAATTGCAAAAAGGAGGGTCATGTTTCCACTAACTGCCGAGAAGGGATCCAGTTGGGAGCTAGTAGTATTGGTAATTATGGAGCTCCTAGTTCTTCGGGAAATGTTCAGAGTATTGCAGCTAGGAAGACTGTCGGTTTGCACGCTATTAGCAACCATGTAGACAATCTTCATCGGGCGTTTGAGGGTAAGGTCATTTCTGGTCACTTTGTCGTAGGAGACTCTTTGGCTCATATTCTTTTTGATTCAGGAGCTGACCGATCTTTTATCTCTACTTCTTTCCTTCATAAATCCTCTATCTCTCTTGAACCTCAAAAATTTAATCTCCAAATTCTATTACCTGACGGTTCACCATTCCTATGTGACCGTATCTTTCCTAATTTCCCTCTTAAGATTTCGGACAACCATCTACCTGCCAATTTAATAGTGTTTGAGTTGGGTACATATGATATTATTTTGGGGATGGACTGGTTGGGACGTCATCATGCGGAGATTTTGTGTAAAGAGAAGATCGTTCGGGTTAAGGCTCCAGGTGGAGAATGTTTGATTAGGAAGAATTCTGTGTTTCCCATTCAAACCATTTCTGCAGTTCAAGCCATTGAGATGATTAAACATGGAGATAAGGGATATTTGTGTTATATTGCTAGTAGTGAGGAGAAAATCAAGTTAAGTCTTGAGGAAACCCCAATTGTTTGTGATTACCCTGATGTTTTCCCTGAGGATCTACCTGGTTTACCTCCAAGGAGAGAGGTTGACTTTCATATAGATCTAATTCCTGATGCTACCCCTATCTCTAGGACTCCGTATCGTTTTGCTCCAGCTGAGTTAGCCGAATTGAAAAAGCAATTAGATGAGTTATTGGAGAAAGGTTTTATCCGACCTAGTGTGTCACCCTGGGGAGCCCCTGTTCTGTTTGTGAAGAAGAAGGATGGAACGATGAGATTGTGTATTGATTATAGGGAGATTAATAAGATCACCATTAAGAACCGTTACCCTTTGCCCGGAATAGATGATTTGTTTGATCAGCTAAGAGGCGCTCAGGTGTTCTCGAAGATTGATTTAAGGTCTGGATATCATCAATTGAGGATAGCCAAGGAGGATATTTCTAAAACAGCATTTCGGACTCGATATGGACATTATGAGTTTTTGGTGATGCCATTTGGGTTAACAAATGCACCTGCAGCATTTATGGATTTGATGCAGAGGTATCTTCGTCCTTATTTGGATAAATTCGTGGTTATTTTTATCGATGATATTTTGGTATATTCAAGGAGTAGGGAAGAACATGAAGAACACTTGAGAATGATTCTAGAGCTTTTGAGAAAAGAGAAATTGTATGGGAAGTTTAGTAAGTGTGAGTTTTGGCTTGAGGAAATTTCTATTCTAGGTCATATGGTGTCTAAGGGTGGAATTTCTGTAGATCCTGAGAAGATTAAAGCAATAACGGACTGGCCGATTCCTAGAAATGTGACTGAAGTTCGGAGCTTTTTAGGATTAGCTGGGTACTATAGGAAATATGTTGAAAACTTTTCTAAGGTTGCTCGTCCCATGTTTAAGCTGTTGAAGAAAGGGATACGATTTCAGTGGAATGAGAGGCACACAATTGCTTTCGAGGAATTAAAGAAAAGACTTACTACCGCCCCTGTTTTAGCAATGCCTGACTGTAGCAAGCCATTCGAGGTCTATTGTGATGCTTCATTCGAAGGTTTGGGTTGTGTACTTATGCAAGAAGGAAAGGTCATAGCTTATGCATCGAGGCAGTTAAGGCCACATGAGGTGAATTACCCCGTGCATGACATTGAACTTGCTATAGTGATCTTTGCTTTGAAGTTGTGGAGACATTATTTGTATGGGTTACCGTGTAAGATCTACACTGATCATCAAAATTTGAGGTATGTCTTCAACCAAAAAGAATTGAACATGCGCCAAAGGCGGTGGCTTGAGGTTATTAAGGATTATGATCTTGAAATTGTGTACCACCCTGGAAAAGCGAATAAGGTACCTGATGCCTTGAGTAGGAGACCGAGAATGTCTGTGAATGCCATTATGTCTGTACCGTGGGAGTTGTATCGTGAGATGCAGAGTTTGGGATTAGAGATTTGTAGTCGACACGAGGTTGGTCAGTATTTGGGAGCAATGACTATACAACCCACTTTGTTTGATCGTATAATTGAGGCACAACTTGAGGATCCAGAGATTGTTGAGTTGATCCATAGAGTTGAGAAAAATGAGACTGATGCTTTTGAGTTAGGAGAAAGAGGAGAGTTAAGGATGAATGGTAGATTGTGTGTTCCAAATCAATTTGAATTGAAGAATGAGATTCTGAAGGAAGGTCATCAAAGTTCATTTCATTTGCATCCAGGTCGAGATAAGATGATTGAGGAGATAAGAGAGATATTTTGGTGGAAAGGTCTAAGGAAAGATGTCTCTAATTTTGTGTCTAAGTGCCTAGTCTGCCAGAGGGTAAAGTTTGAGAGACAAAAGAGTTCAGGGTTGCTTCAACCGTTGCCTGTCCCAGATTGGAAGTGGGACTCGATTTCTATGGACTTTGTGGTAGGGCTGCCAAGGACCCAGCGAGGGAATGATGTTATTTGGGTCATTGTTGATAGATTGACCAAGGTCGCTAGATTTGTGCCAATGAAGAATACTTGGGGGGCCAAGCAATTAGCAGATGCCTATGTTCGAGAGATTGTCAGACTTCATGGTGTTCCGAGGACTATTGTTTCGGATAGGGATCCGAAGTTTTTATCGAGGTTTTGGGAAAAGTTGCAAGAAGCTTTTGGGAGTAAGTTGTGCTTGAGTACTGCTTTTCATCCTGCGACTGATGGTCAGACTGAGAGAACTATTCAGACTTTAGAGGATCTTTTGAGATGTTGTGTGTTGGACTTTGAGGGTTCTTGGGAAGATAAATTACCGATGGTGGAGTTCGCCTACAACAACAGTTTCCAATCTAGTATTAGGATGGCACCGTATGAAGCTCTTTATGGAAGGAAGTGTCGAGTACCTTTGTGTTGGGATTTGATGGATAGGACCATTCCCGAAGGTCCAGATGTGATTCAGGAATCCATTGATGCGCTGAAGATTGTTCAACAGAACATGAGAGCAGCACAGAGCCGACAAAAGAGTTATGCTGATAATCGTCGAAAGATGTTGCAATTTGAGGTTGGCGACAAGGTTTTCCTAAAGGTTTCACCTACAAGAGGTGTCCAGCGTTTTGGAGTTCGAGGAAAGTTGAGTCCAAAATTTATTGGACCTTTTGAGATCCTAAGGAGAGTCGGGGAAGTTTCTTATGAGTTGGCTTTACCTCCAAGTTTAGCAAAAGTTCATAATGTGTTCCATGTTTCACAGTTGAGGAAGTATGTTCATGATCCGTCTCATGTTCTAGCTCACGAGCCGCTTTTGATTGAAGAGTCTTTGGTGTATGAGGAACGACCAATCAGGATCTTAGATACCCGAGTAAAAGAGTTGAGAAATTCGAGGATTCCATTGGTCAAGGTTTTGTGGTCAAACCACGGGGTTGAAGAGGCGACTTGGGAAAAAGAGGTCGACATGAGAGAGCGTCATGCTAACCTTTTTGGTAAGTCCTAGTTTCGGGACGAAACTATATAAAGGGGGAAAGAGTTGTAACATGCTCAAATTTCTTAATCTTAATCTTTCGATTAATTATTCCGAAATTTCTTTTTGAATTCCTAATCCTTTGGTTATCTAATTCAAATCACCTTTAATTCCTAAACCTTATTCCGATTTTTGTAATTTCTTCCAAATATTAAACTTAAAAATATATTTATATTCTTAAATTTCTTTATAAGCACTAAAATATAATTTTATTATTTTATACTACGAAAAGTAAAATTTTAATATTATATTACGGTTTTATTAAAACGTTACGTTTCAATTTCGTTTCCTTAAACTAACTTTACTACTTATCATTTTAACTTTATAACTTTGATTTAATTATTTTATACCTAAAAATTAACTATTTTTCTTATTAACTTTAAGTATAGTTTTAACTAAAATTTTCTAAGTAAACTATCATATTTTCATAATCAAACCTTAATCATACTTTCCCATTAATCTAAAACATTTCACTAGCATAAACTAGAACAAAAATTTGATGAATCAATATTCTTTCTACATCAATCCATAATGTTTATCACGTACACAAGCTATCACCATTTCCTTACACAAGTTAACCTTCTTCTACACTCCAAATTCTTACACATCCACTTACACACTCAAACTCTTACACATCCACTTACACACTCCAACTCTTACACATTCACTTACACACTCTAAATCACTTACACAAGTTAACCTTCTTTTTCATACAATCTTATGAACTAAAAAGTTGCCCAAAACTCATTATAAATACCCCTTCTTAGCCATGAGATCACTTGCACCCCCATCATCAAATCTTTCTACCATTCTTTCTTATATCTTCACTTCATTAACATCTTACTAACTTTATACCCTTTTTATTTGTTGAAGAATCAAATGAAGATGGAGCTTGATCTTATCACTTCTTAAGCCGATAATCATCAATTTTAAAAAAGTCAAATATTATCTTTTGGAGCTTGGATATCTTTTTCTTTTGGGTAATTGAAGATCTACTTCTTTGAAGCTTGGAACCTTGAAGACTTTCTTTTGGAGCTTATTTCCTTAAGTTCTTATTTTCCTATTATTATTCTCTTACTTGGTTTAGCACCACCTTCGGAGGAAAATGGTACACATTTTCTTAACTCTCTCGTTATGTGATATTTATTTATGGTTACTCGATAATATAAAAGCATGATCAACATGATTTTATTTTAGTCATTTAAACTTTATATGGTAATATCAAAGTCACATCCAGTTTAGTGATATTTTCGTCAAAACAATAATACTTTTGGGACACTCGAAAAAAAGTCATATATATGAAAATTTTTGATTAATATGGTAATATATATATATATGAATTTTACTAGTTAAATAAACTTATGTGTTTAAAATGATTCCATATCATCTTGGTGTTTTGATAAATTTTTAATCGGTTTATTGGTAAAATAGTCAAACAAATTTGTTAAAATGCTTAGCATTGTTTTTCTTGAAAACTCATTTCATATAGATTTTAGACCCTTAATAACTTGTCGGATTATGTTATTTTTATAGTGATGATAGATCTGTTTTACTATTTTACTGGTTATTTAATAAAATATGTTATTAAGTACATAGAAATATTACCCTTGACTGTTATGATTATTTATGACACAATAATGACTTAGTTTAGCCTCAAGAATCTTAGTATAGCTACGAAAATTTGTTATTTAATTAATATTAATTTATTAGATACTAGTAATTTGTTTCTATTAAAAGGGTAGAATTGTCAAAAATTTGACTAGTGGAAGTTTGACTTATAAGAATGTAAACTATTTCGGTTTAGAGTCTTGTTTGATATTGCATGATATTGATTGTATGACTCTGATAGTAAGGTAACGTCGAACCATGGACCGGCATGTAAAATCTCGGCGTCCGTGTTAGCCGGCACGTAAAATGCGGTGTTAGACAGGGGGTCCGAGAAAAACCCATCCTGTGAAGTCTCGAGCATAACAGTATTGAGAGGAGTGACGAGTCCCACCACAATTAGGGTTTAGGACTACGGTCCTCACCCAACCAGACCCTTACATATATCAGTTGTCATTATTGTTGTGATCTTGTGATGTGCTATGATGGTAAAGCTATGAGGCTTAATTGAACTTGATTAAATAAGCATTAACTTCTGCAAGTATTGAGAATGTAACTTAATGGCTTAGTAAAGGTCAATAATGAGTAATAACCTTCTATATTGTGCTTGATGATTATTTTGTAAGCATGATTTAAATATCGCATCATAAGCTTGTTGAGGAAATTGTACTCGACTTTATCGCTGACCGATTTAATCGGCTGTCACCCGTATTATGGATGACAGTATTTTGCAGGAAAAATTAGCTCAGGTTTCGTTCCAGGCCGCAACTTTAGTTATTCTATCGAGGACTTAGCTTCAATGATTTTACTTGATGACTATATTGTACTTATGTTTTTTTATCGTATTTAGGTAAACCTTATTTTATATTTTCTCAGTTGTAAGATATTTTTTTACTTATGTTTTGAACAGTTTTAGTTTAAATGGTTTTTAGCAGTTCGGCGTTTTACACTTCCGCATTATTTATCTTAAGTATAATTATTAATGTTAATTATGTATCGAGAGTGCCGCTCCTGCTACAAACTCACACAATTTCAGCATAAAACTTAAATAATGATGTAAAATGATCAGAACTTAAAAGAAACTTAAAAACAGAACAGATTCATCCAAAACAAGTTCAAAACAAGCATCATATATAATCAAATCATAATCAGAGCTTCAATGTATAACCAAAAGGTGTTAACTATATACTGACAATAGATTGGCTATATTTTGATAATCAAAGCCTAAGCTATATTTTGAAAATCAGAGCAAAATCAGCAAGCAAACAACAATCATCAGCAGCATACAGCCAAACAGCCTTAGTTCAGAGATCATGAAGCATAACCTTAATCCTAAAGTCCAACATAATAGATTTAATCAGAGCTAAGCATACTCAAGCATTATTTAAGTTTGTGTCAAATATTCCCCCTTTTGACATCATTCAAAAAGAATTGGAGCAATCAAACCACAGCACTAAGCATACAGACATAGTCAAAGAGAGAATAAGGATGCACAAAGTTAAAAGCAGTAACTTTGAATGCAAACAAGATCAGCTATGATCAATCGTCACAAATAGTTAGTAGCATAAAGGAAAATGTAGGTCATAGTATGAATTAATACAAACAGTACCCCAGCTGGTACAAATTAAAAGCAAGAAAAGATTGTTTGATAAGAGTGATGGTTGCAACAAATAAGAAAATATGATGATTATCAGGAGAAATTAAGATGCAGGAGCTTCTTCATCTATATATTCTGTTTCCACCTCTACTGTGTCGAGCTTGGCCCCCAAACGTGCTTCCATTTGGTCCATTTGAGCAGATAGTGAGGCTATGGAGACACGAATTTCATCCTTAAAAACAAGGAAGCTTGTCTGCAATTCTGTGAGTTTTAGGAGAATGGAGGATAAAGGGGCTGTAGGAATTGTAGTGTCACCTAAACCTTGATTTTGTGATGTGTGTACTTGTGGTGGTGATGATTGTATAGGTGACTGTGGTGGTGAAGATGGTTGTATTGGTGACTGTGTCGGTGAAGATGGTTGTATTGGTGACTGTGTGACAGGTTTAGGTGAGGAAGGATGGCTTGGTTAAGCTATTGTGTATGAGGCTGAGTCATCATCAATAATAACAACAGGTTTCTTTCCTTTGGAAGCTAGCCTCTGACTCTTCCTAAGGTTTGAACCAGGTAAGGAACTCTCCTCATCTTTTTCTTCTTCTTCCTCCACTGCATCCTTCATAGGTTCCTTCTCAATTTCCCCCTTACAAGAATTTTCCTCCTGTTCCTCCTCAGAATGCTCCTCTGCCTTCTCAGTGGCAGAGGGAACAAGCTCCTGTTCCTCCTTATTTACTTCCTCCTCCTCAACTTTTTGTTCATTTTCTTCTTCATTGGTGCCCTCAGATTGTTCAAAAATATTCTCAAGAGTCCCATTTTCATTTAATCTTAGATGCAAGTTATTCAAACACTTAACACCTACTTTGTTGTTTGGACCCATGGGATAATTTGGACCATCAAGAGGAACACCCAACTTCATAAATATCCATGTTAACAATCCACCATATCCTAACACATTACCCTTAAAAATACAATCATTCAATTGACAAATCATCAAAGAGGGAAAATTAATCTTGATGTTATTAGCCATACAATATATTAACGTAGCATCCCTTAAACTCACCTCACTTCTTTTAGATGTGCGAGGCAAAATAAATCGTCTTGCTATATTGTATAACAACTTGTGCATAGGTGACAGCACATTATGACTAACCTTTCCTCTTTTTTCTTTTATCCCTAAAAACTTCCAAACTACCTTATCATTTATCCCAGAAAAATTGATTTTTGACCCAACAACGTACATATAAAATCCATTGGAGGGAACACCTAACCACCCTCCTAAAATCAAACTATTAAATTCAATTTTAATCCCCTTAACAACACTAGTACAAACGCCATGGTCAAAAGAAAAATTTGAAATAAACTCGCGCATCAAGTTGGGGTACATTGGGTTGCAACAGTGTTCTGCCATTAAAGATTCCCAACATTGATTTTGCAAAATGGCATGAAATTGAGGAAATAAATTAGATTCATACCATTGTTTGTCTAGCCCGAAACCAACAATCATTTCTTTGGATATCTCCTCAGCACTTACTTGAACACCAACTTTTGCCCTTTTTGAAGATGATTTCTTTACTGTAGCATCTCCCTTCCTCTTTGAGCTTTCATGCACTTCAGAAACATCCGGGGTTTCCTGTTGCTTTCTTGATGAGGACTCAGTTTCGGTAATGAGAGGGGTTGGATGGATGATTTGTAGAGGTTTGGGTTGCTTCATCTTTGGTGTTTGGTTCTTGGTTTTTATGGTGGTTTGGTTCTCAAGATTTGCAAGACCTATCTTAAAATTATTTGTATCCTGTTCACTTGACAAAAAGTTAGTTTCATCGAAAATTATGTGAACGGATTCTTCCACACTCATTGTTCTTTTGTTATAAACTCTATATGCCTTACTTTGAGATGAATAGCCAAGAAATACTGCTTCATCACTTCTTTCATCAAATTTACCTATATTTCGTTTTCCATTAACATGTACAAAATTGGACTATGTATAATCCGAGCCGAGTCCGACCCATTGTCATCCCTAATCAAAATCATCAAAACAAACATAAACAGCAAAAGGGCACAACATAATAAGGAATCAAAAACTTGATAATCAGTTTGAATTTTAAATGGATTACAATGTTGTACAAAAAAAGCAATCAAATGTAGTAGTAACAAAAACCATTACAAAGCTCCTCTTGTTTACATTAAGGAAGATGTTTATCTTAATTAGGGGACATTTTGACTTTTTAGCATGTTCAACATGTTCGAATGGATAGAGATTCAAAATTTGGGGACCTCAATACTAAATTATGTAGTATTCCAAAACTTTTAAATGTTTTAAAATACAAAATTGTTAAAAAATTTGAATTTGCACAAGATTTTTAAAGAATTTGTCAATTTTTATTCTGCCTTGGTCCTAACAGTGGTATTCCAAAATTTGGATCAGTCGCTTACTCTTACTCCATGAGGCAACCTTCCCGGTATATTTAGGATTTCATTAGTTTAGAATTGGCTTTTTTTTGAAATAAGCAAAAAATAAATCTAAAAATAAATTATAATTTTAGGCAACAAGCCCTATAATAAAAAAATTATTAAAACAAGATAAAAACAAATTTCCTAACTTTATTGAAAAAAGGACTAAGAAATTTGAATTGACCAAGTTGTTTGGAGAATTGTACTCTTAGTGGAAATGTAAATGAAAATTTAATTATTAGAAATAAAAAGAAAAAAATAGAAAAGTCTTATAAGCTTTCAAAGGAAGCTTTTCATGGGTAGTAATTAAGCGCCAAAACTATTAGTGAAGGAATAACACGTGGCTTAAGTTTTTATTGTATTATTAGAAGTTATTATTATTATTATTATTATTATTATTATTATTATTATTATTATTATTATTACGGATATTTCATGATATACCACTGAGTTTATTCAAAATTCACCATATACCACATGAAATGTTTTAATTTACCGTATACCATTGAGTTTACGTCCGTTAGCACGGAATACCATTATTATTATTATTATAACTATTTTTTGACGAATAAAATTTTATTATAGAAAAAATCACAATATAAAATTCGGGCAACACATAAAACGATACAGCATAACACGAAAATTATTAGCCTATACATCAACGTATGAAGACAAGAAAGTAAACATAAGCCTCAACAAAGTTAAGTAGTTGAGCCAACATGTAACCTCATAGCATAATAATACATAACAATCGGCAGCAGACCACGCTTGGAGAGCAGCAAGCCAACAACCCGACAAACGAAATTCGATAGCAGCAACTTAAAAAGTAAAAATTATCATCATACCAGTAGGGTTTATTGTCACCAGCAAGCCAACAAGCCAACATCATACGATCAGTCGACAAAGTAGTTTTCCTTATACCTAATAAAGAAACTCAAGTCAAGCACATGCTAAAAAAAGATTTTACATATACTAATCAACTCATTGTAATAAAAAAAGAAGTAAAAATTATTAGATATAAAATTTAATTATAATAGATTAACTCATTGAGTTTACCTTCATAAATGAATTGTGTTTCCTTTGACTGCAATAAATAAGGAAGAAGATGTAATAAATAAGGAAGAAGATGTAAGAGTTAGGTAATAACAGGGGCTCAAATCTACTTCAAAATATGAAAAACGCACTTAATTAATAAGGGATGGGAAAAGAGGAAAGAACAGGAAATTGGAAGGAAATAGAACAAATACAAAAGGAAAGGTAGATTTAGTAACATCACGTGGGAAAAAGGTGCTTGGTCAAAAAAAACATTAAAGGTCAACAATTGGATTCTGTCACGTGGTAGAGTTTTGCATACGTTTGGATCATATAAGGTAGGTTTTCACAAAAAAAATTAGAAAAAGTAGCCTTTTCTACAAAAGGTGGTATAGAATAGGTATATTTTTTTTTTATAATAATTTTCTCTAATTATAATGTATTTTTTGAACAAACCATATGTATTTCATCAAATTTTGATGTAATATTTATCGTTTTTGATAAATATTATCACTAATGTTAATTATTATTGTAAACATTATCACTAATTTTAATTACTTATCGAGACTATCGCTCCTACTACAAATGCTCTAATTAAATAAATCATTCCCTTTTTAATCCATTGAGTATTATGACTTATCTCTAACCATTCAATCACTCGACTAAGTCGTTGCCCGACTGAACGGGTTGCTTCAGTAATCTGTTTGGTAGAATACACAAGGGACAGCTAATCCCAAGGCAACTACCGACCAAGGCGTTGCTCGATATCTTAACGGGTCGTTGAAGTTAAGAGTATGCATACCCCCATGGTGGCCCTTATTAGGATTGCGCCAATGGAGAAAAAATTACCCTATTGGGTACCAATTTTCGATTTTCCGTATTAGGAATATCCTTTTCACAACTCTATTGGGTATTCCAAACCAATTCCTTAAAATAAGTTTTTATTAATTTTTATATTAGTTATTTGTGACAAACCTAACCAGATGACACTATATTGTATTAGTAAAGTTATTTAACTAGGAATGTAAAAATGAAATAATAACAAGTATTTGAAATGGAGGAAGCATAAAGTATGAATTATGTATTATAGGCGACTATAAAATAGCACATATACTATGAAATAGAAAATAAAAATGAGACTTCATTCTTTATACTTATGGGGATTAATAAGGCACATGCAATTTCCTTGCTCACATTTACTTTTGAAGAGCAGCAGTATTATAATGTCACAAACTTTCATTTAATAATACTTTAACATGTGTGTTCATATTAGGTTTAATGTAGATAAAATTTGAATAACTTTCTAGGGTATGGCTATGTGAATTAAAGGTAATATGGAAAGAAAGTCTATTTTCTTTTTTGCCTCTCATACGATTTGTTGGCTGCTAATAGTAATTTTATGACTTTTACGATAGAGTAAACACAACGCAACACGGCGTACTTCTTGACAAGGATGATAGATTAAAAGGTAGAGCTCGAGAGATTAAAAAAGAGTACAAGAAAGACCGAAGATTTCTTAAAGGATATGATTGGAATATTATATGAATAATCAAGACTTAATAATTGAGTTGGCCTGGTACAAAATTAGAATGAATAGAGAAGAAATAATAATATTACATTGAATAATACAAGTTGTTGGAGTAAAGAGCATAATACTCTTTTTGAATACAACTTAGAATTATTAATTTCATACAACATAAACTTAGAAGGAAATGTCATATAACAATTTAGAAGGAAATGTCATATAACAATTTATTGATGGCTTCAAAAACAAAATGAAAACAAATTCGTCTCAGAAAACAAATTGAACTCATCACAGATAACCCAAATCCCATACTAATTGCCTCCTACATCTGGTAAGAACATAGCCTCCTAAACATAATGTTTGGCGGCTTATGAACTGAAAAGCCTAGATTGGTGGCAAAACGAATGGATTTAGGGATTTTGTAGCTATAATCAATTGTTTACCCTAAAAAAAATCATAGGGCAACAAAAACAGAACACGAACATAGACATGCATACCATACAAACCACATAAACAAAATCATCACTAGTCATAGAGGAAAGATGTATCCATACGCGAAAATGGACCTCGAACATCTATATCAGACAACAATTCATCATCATCCAATGATTCTTCATCTAAGGAAGGGAACAAGTTCTCAATGTATAGATCTTGAAGATCCAGTTGTAAATCAAACATACCCTGTATTTCTTCATCTTCAGAAGTTATATTTCTTTCCCATTTAGGATCCGTTTCAACAGAAGTCGTAGAAGATGGAGGTAGGCGATTGTAGAAATCGAGCCATGGGTTAGGAGATCCAATCGTAGGATCACTTTCTTGGGACGAAGACAACCAAGAAAGACAAGACCTTGGTGACGCCATGTTCGAAAAACCCAGAAAAGTAAAGAACAAACTCAGATTTAAAAAAACCCCTAAAATTATTAGGGTTTCAAAGAAGACGAAGATGGTGGAAAAAAAATGAAGATGAAGATAATAAACCGTAAACAGTAAGAATGGGGATGAAGATGAAGATCATTGAAGAAGATGAAGAAAAATACAGACGTTGAGGATGAAGATGAGAGAGAGGGAGAGATAGGGTTTCCGTAGAGTAAATAGGAGAATTAAAAAAGGGAGGAAATGATTAAGATTATTGATGTTGGGTTATATTGTTAATTATTTTGGGTTAGTAGGGTTTACGGGGATAAATTCGTAATTACGTGTGTGAAGTAAGGGTATTTAAGTAAAAAAAGATTGACAAATATAAAAATGGGACAACTAAAAAAGACATTGCCAAATAAGAAAATGGGACATCTAAAATGGTTCGGAGGGAGTATGAATAATCAAAACTTAATAATTGAGCTGGCCTGGTACAAAATTAGAATGAATAAAAAAGAAATAATAGTATTACATTGAATAATACAAGTTGTTGGAGTAAAGAGCATAATACTCTTTTTGAATACAACTTAGAATTATTAATTTCATACAACATAAACATAGCATTAATAAAATAGAAGAAAACAATTAATAATGAAATTGATTAAGGTAGTTTTCAGGGCAGGCAGAAAACATTGATTATCCTTGGATTATTTGATTAAACATAAACAATATAGTAGCGATTACTGAATTAGAAAAACATTATCAGATCATTGATTAGAACGAGGCAAGATGCTTCCTAAACCAGTCCAGTAGCTCTTGATTTTTGCCAAGTTGTCTAGTTTCTCAGTAGCGGTGCCAGGTGTGTAGGTGACACGAGCATAGGTATCTCCTTTGAAAAGGTATACCGAATTCGGATAAGTATCATGATCCAAAGAAAAGGCACCATCTATGCCATTTTCAAAGATAGTCCCTCTTAAAGTCACCCAGTTTTGGCGTATGGGGCTACTGTTCAACAGTTTTCCAGCACCCTCATAGAAGATACGAGCATACTTATCTCCCTTAAATAGGTAAACTTCATAAGGACGTGATGTCTCAAATGCAGCATCCAACCCATTCGCAAAAACAGTACCCTTCAAATAAGGGAATACCTCTTCAATTGGGGAAGGCCCTACCAGGAGCTTGTTCTTTGGGTTTTTTAGACCGTAAGACCATTTGGCACAAAGGTTACCGGAGAAGATAAATGCAACTCCTTCTTCTACAGAAGGGAAAGCACAATCTATTCCTTTGTCTCCAAAAATTGTGCCCTTAAGAGATGAATATTGATTCACTTTGGCTGGTCCATATAATATTGTGTCATTATATGTACCTGGATTCACTTCTTCAATGATATATTCCTTCTTCATGAATATATAAGCTTGGTTTTTGTGTCCTGATCTGAAAGCAGCGGTTACATAAATAGGGCTTGACATTTTCCTTAATTCCTTTATTTCTTTAATACTTGAAAATCCCTACCCCTGCGAAAATTTTCAACTACTCGTGTCAATGTACAAATCATTTTTTGGTTATTTGCATTGCTTTTATTCAATTTATATTTATATTCATCAAACAAAATAAATACACCGTATCTCTTTACTTTATTATTATTATTATTATTATTATTATTATTATTATTATTATTATTATTATTATTATTATAGTTTAGACACAGGGAAGGGAAGTGTAGATGAGCTAGAACTAATAACCAATCAGGATCATTATTTCATCTAAGCTTAACATGATTATATACAAACATAGAGAGATTAATTAATACAATATACAGTTGCTAACTTGAAATTAATTAAGAAAAAAAAATCTGATTTCAGTGATTAATTGAATGAACTAAAAATGATCTTAATAGAACACTAAAAAGGAAGAAAGAGAAGAGGAGTGTGAGTTTGTATACCTCTTGAATTAGTTTGATAAGTAAAGGCTTGATATTCAATCGGAGATGAAATGGAAGATTATTTTCATGGCAATATATTGATGATTACAAGTGGGGTATTAACAACTTATCATATTAATCAA
The DNA here is from genome assembly GCF_026212465.1 of Amaranthus tricolor. Taxonomy (NCBI): domain Eukaryota; kingdom Viridiplantae; phylum Streptophyta; class Magnoliopsida; order Caryophyllales; family Amaranthaceae; genus Amaranthus; species Amaranthus tricolor. The sequence continues at coordinate 10,958,141 of NC_080054.1, forward strand.
GTTGACAATTTGCCTTAAATTAATATTCTCGTATTTAGGTTCAAATAATTTGATCAAGGGTTACTTATTTTTTTTGGTGAACTATCATACGTAATACTACATTTGTGTTCACATTGCTAATTTAATCTATTTTTACCCTGTTAAATTGATTAATTATAATCTTAAAATAATAACTTATAATCTTAATTAAATCTATTTTTGCGGCTATATTGAAGGAAAAATCTTCATTGTCATGAATTAAAATAGGAAACTTTCAAATGGCAATCTAAAAGTAATTGATTTTTCTTTTGGTGGACAAAAAATTTTCAAAATTCACATGGTAACTCTGAGATTTACCATATAAACATCATTAGATTTTTTTTATAAAAAGAAGCATTAGATATCTATTTGTTTTCACTCAATAATCATGAAAACAAGAATTACTCATCCCTTCAAGTTTAAGGTAAAAAATAATTTCATTTTCCCCCCAAAATACAAACCCTAGACATTTCCTAAAATCTAAATTAATTTCTGCTATTAATTGATGTAAATTTTATTTACTGCAAGTACACAGTGAATGTGTTGCTGCAGGTCGAACACAAGAAAGATAGAATAAAGAAATTGCAAATTTCAACTAATTATATTACTTAGAGAAAAGATAAATCATTCTGAAAAGAGAATCTAAAGTCTCCAATATTGAAAAAACCCACCGAAAAATAAAAGTATCATTTTGCCCAAAAGTTCTTCACATATCTTTTTCTCTCTCTCATATATATAAGCTTTTTTTTGAGAATATTCCGTTACCGAAGAATTTTTGTGGATTAGTGATGATATAGTTGATATTATTGATAGTTAATTACAAGTAGTGATTATTATAAGTGAAAAATTTAATTATTATGGGAAGCTTTTTTAAACCTAATTTGTATAGATAATATGCACTCTATTTGTTTCAAAATGTTAATTAAGTTTGATATCTTGTACTATGATTATAAAAGTAATTACTAGATGTTTAATTTCATGTTTTATAAATGAAACTATAAATCTGAACTTAACAATCAAATGGGTTTACTTGATTAATGATTTTGTTATGCGGATAAGCAATACGTAAGGAACCTTAATCATTCTTGAAATCCCCTATTTAATTTTGCGGACTAATGAAATTATTTTATTCATTTTTAAACCAGATTGAAAATTTTTTCCATAAAAGAAAAGACTTTAAATAATACCTAGAAAAGGAAACAGCCAAAACAAAAATATGTAATTATCATTGGATAAATTCTCAAATAGTATGGTTTATGATTAGATTATTTTATTGGCTTAAGTTAATGTATTTTTTGTACTTTTAAAGTAATCACCTATAATTTAAAAATAATTAATTATAACATTTAAAGTGGAGTTTTAAAGTAATCATATATAAAATCAAATAATCACTTACAATTTTATAATAATCAGTAAAATAGACTAATTATATAAATTCTCAAATAGTATGGTTTATGATCAGATTATTTTATTGGCTTAAGTTAATGTATTTTTTGTACTTTTAAAGTAATCACCTATAATTTAAAAATGATTAATTATAACATTTAAAGTGGAGTTTTAAAGTAATCATATATAAAATCAAATAATCACTTACAATTTTATAATAATCAGTAAAATAGACTAATTATACAGATTTGTGTTATGATTAGATAATTTCATTTATACACGGCAAAATAGTGAAATTTTTACAAGTATTTAAAAAGGACGAAGTACAAACTATGCATTAATTAGTAACTTTTGATCATAATTAAAATTAATAAGTCTTCTTTGTTTATGCGTAATTAAGGGGATTAATATGGCACATGCAACTTCCTTGCTCACTTATACTTTTAAAGAGCAGTAGTCTAATTAACATATATATAATTATTTAGAAATTAGTACAAGATATTTCAAGATGGTTACATCATTTAATGTATTAAAAAATCATAAAAGTATATTTTATTTTATTATTTTCAATTTTTTTTTATAAAATCTTTATGATGTTATTTATTAAATGAGTACAAGATATTTCAAGATGGTTAAAACATAAAGCCATAAAATTTTATTTTTTTGTTTGTACAAATATGTCAGAAATTTTATTAAAGTCGTGAATTGCACAAACATTATCTAGTATAATAAAATAAATATAACAAGATTCCACTAAATTATATTTTTTTAGGGAAATAACAATAGAAGCTCTCACCAACATTTATATTTTTTAGTTTGTTGTGTTATTAGTAACATAGTACCTGCGTTTTAATATGGCACATGCAATTTCATTATTTTCATTTACTTTTGAATATAGTCTAACATATTACTATAATTTAATTTGAATATAAACTGTAGTATTATAATATAACCAACTTTCATATAATAATACTTCAAGCCAGATTGGAAACTTATCAAAGTAGCAATACTATATTTGTGTTCACATTGGTAAACTATCATTCGACAAACTCTAAAATACGAGTGTATTAAGATAAGTTCATCTTTATTACATTAACCTAATAATAATTAACATGATATTTATGCATTAAATATTTATAGTCAATGCAAACAGATCTTGGAAAGTATTATTCAATTTAAAAGTGTGTTTTTAGGCTTATAGTACCGAAAATATCTTAAAGTTGCCCCAAATCGCTTTAGCCGAGAATCAGAAAATCTGAATTTGAACTGCAATCCAATCTTATAACCGACATAGTACCATTGATTGCGATCAAGATAATCCAATAGTGACCAAACTGAGTCATATTTATCCCAAAGTATGCGCGAAAATTGTAGTAAGTCTGGCTATAACCGACTCAACACGAGCCAATTTTCAAATTCTTATAAGTATCCAGATTGTTTTTAACCGAACTATTGTAAAAGTAAATTAATTTTTAAGTTAAAACAATTCATAACTCAAGAAAAATTATGTAACCAATTAATGTGCACTGATGATAACAATTTGGTTTCAGAGGTTACTGTATGTGAACTTCAACAGAATGACGAGAAAAAGATGCTTCAGGCTTAACCAGAAATTTAGAAGAATTTCTAGAGAAGATACAAGATGTCTGAAGGAGCAGATGATTAGAATAATTTAGAGTTGAGTTAGAGTTTGATGACAATTGATGAAAATTAAAAACCTTAAAAGGCGTACTGCATATCAAGAACCCTCAAAATATTTAGCATAGAACTTTGAGGTTTAGCATATTTAAACTTGGTAACCTTTTTTGATAAAATACAACCTTAGTATAATATTGCTGTTGCTGTAGTTTGGTGTCCTTCATATGTTGATCACACACAGTACTAGGAATGCTGCATATGTTGAGTATCATTATATTCAACAGAAACCTATCAAGAAGACATTAAGAAAGGTGGAACGTTGAAAAAAAAGGAAGAGGGAAGCTAAACATGACTTAGTTGACTGCCTTGATAAACGATATAAGATATCTAACCCTAAAAGTCAGTATTAAAATAGATATATGTGCAACAAGGAGGAGATTTTAACTAGACAATCACTTGCACTAAATTATTTGTTCATCCAGCCAATCTGATTTTATGGGATCAAGGCTTTAGCATTGTTGGGACTTGTGTACTCGATCAGTGCGGCCTTTGATGGATTTGAACTGAAAGCCTCAAAGAGCTTCAACAATGAAAAAGAAATGAAAAATATAAGCAAAGATGAACATAAGTATTTTATAAGGTATCTTGAATACCTCCCCCTCAAATGTAGTTTTATTATAAATGATTCAACAATACAATTATAATAAACCTCCCTTATCTTGAGAACAAATCTCTCAAGGTCACAAATACTAAAGCAAAGTAAGAACACTCTCAAGTTTCTAACAATGCAATAGCCCTCTCAACAATATGTGTTTTTTTGTGGTATTTGTTCTATAAATGATACTCCCTTTTATAGTGGAAGGTGAGTATCATTCCTAGAACCTCTCAATTACTCACCATAAAGCACTTTTAACACCCCAATTAACTATGACAATAAACATTAGAGTAATGCACCACTTTATTGCATAATCACTTCAAATTCTGACCAAAAACATAATCCAATGTAGTCTGCTCGACTACCGCTCCATCGAGCCACTATCTCGCTCGGTCGAGCGAGCTTCCAGTGAAGCTACTGTCTCATTCTGCACATTCCGCTCGACCAACACACTTCCGCTCAACTGATTGACACTTGCTTTAATAGGATTGATGGACAAGAAGTCTACTAATCTAAGTGAAAGTTGGATAACAATGAGCAAGAAATCTACTGATATAGGTCTTATGAAACTTTAATTTATCATCATTTGTAATTCCTACCAAATATATTCGACCAAAGCCATTTGTAGTTTGTGAACCACTCACTGCTTGTTTTGACATTTCTAAAAGTGCATGTTGAACTGCTATTTTTTGCTGCAAGGTTTTTGATAGCTCCTTAAATTTGTACTTTTTGGCATCAACTTGTGTTCTTACATTTATTGTTGTTGGGTTCTAAGATCTGTTTACCAGAGGTATTAACATTTAAGCCGTAAATGTTGTAATCAATTTTGATTTCCCAAAGAACTCTGAAACCCATCTGCCCAGAGTTTGTTATGTTATTTCTATTTTGGTCAGATTTTTGCCTTTTCTGATAAGTACTTTATACTTA